>NC_056725.1:136723061-136865561 GCF_019279795.1 Protopterus annectens
AGAGCCAGATACAGCAATAGAAGACATAAGAAATCGCCTAGGGCCCTGTGGCTGGGGATCCCAGTCTGGCCAGGAGGCTTCAACATAAAAATAAATAAATAAATGCATGACACTGCAGTGGCAGTGTTTTCTCCTTAACAAACTCACATATGTTAACTTGAATGCACGCACATCTCATGCGCGGAATTTAAACTACCTGCCCCATTTATAGATAAGGTAGGCATGTGTGCACGCGTGTGGTGTGTGTGTGTGTGTGTGTGTGTGTGTGTGTGTGTGTGTGTGTGTGTGTGTGTGTGATTGTGTGTGTGTGTGTGTGTTTCACATACCTCTGAACTGTCCAGATTTAGCCTTATAGTTCTGGTCTGTTTCTCATAAGATTTGTGGTTTTCTGGCAACTCACAGATGATTGAAGTCACTAAAAAATGACATATACATGAGTTTCAGACTTCATATCCTTCAGAAAAAATGTATGCTGACACAAATCCTGTTATTCTAGCAACTTTCTATGTTAAAAAGATATTTTAAATCTACCCATATTTTTGGGCCATTGTATCCCCATTATTTTAGGCTTTGTCCAGATCTCTTGGCTAACAGGTTAAGAGGTATGGGAGTGTGGTATGTAATGCCCTAGTTCTGTGTGTGTCTATGTGTTGGGGGCAGGTTAGTCAATTAACGTTATCAAGCTTGTCCTACAACTTTATTACAGGAGACAAGAGCGTGAATCCTGTATACCAACTACCAGACTGCTGACGGAACTGTGAGTTTGGGTTTCAGTACATTTTCAGGGAATTATGAGTTTTGGTACTTTTTCAAGGGATTAGAAGTGTCAGTGCAATTTCATGGAATTGTGAGTTTCAAAGGAAGAGAGGTTGACTGTTGCTCATGCCAAATCTATTTTCAATGTACAGTTAACTTTTTTTATTTTTTTTTTTAGCAAATGGCAGTCACTGTTTGTGCTGTAGAATTTGAAAGCAGTATTAGTAGCATAATTGCCTCTGGTGTAGAAGGCTGTAGATTCTAGACAGTTGATATTGCAGTGCCTTTTCAATTGCTGATTATCTGGTACATTTTAATGGGGGTAGGGGTTCTGCACTCCTGAGTGTGTCCTCCTTTGTATGAGATGCCTAGTAGTAACTATGAACTTGTTGTCAGTTTGTCAGTCATTCCCAATTACAATATTACCAGATTACCAATTTTTTTAATGTAACATAGGCAATTAATTCTTCAAGGGCAACAGGCACTGAATCTGTAGAAGAAACACTGAAATGTAAAGTTGCTTGCCAGTAAAAACTCCTCATTAGTTACAGATGTCTTTAATGTGGAATTATTTGGATGACTTTTACTTCTGCAGAGATTCTGCTTATTGACTGATATTGGTGGATTGTAATGATAGAAGTTTGAGCTGCCTTTTATGGTTGAAATTTTTTGAAATGGGTAATTTTGTCATTATTGGTTCATACATTTTGTTTCATTGCTTACTGGAAGAATGTTCAAAACTACAAATGTAAAACACACTCTATCAAGTGGTGCTGTATTATACAAGGAATATAATTTAATACAATCAGGAAGGTGAATCAAAGAACACATGCCCGTATGCATGGCCCTAAAAATGTGTGCAAGGAGCCTATGGTTTGAAAACAGCCCAAATGTAAAAATATCCACTGGCCAGATGCATTTTTTTGACTGTTGGTTTTAATGCCATTTCAATGAATGTGAGTTTCAAGGACAGAGCAGTTTATTTCTCATGCAAAGTCTGTTTTCATTGTGAGACTGAATTGCTTGCATAGCAAATAGGTTCATAGGTTGGTTCATAGGTTGGTTCTAGGCTATCAGCCCTAGAGCCTATACAAGCCCAGCCATAACAATTCCCTGGCTATTTCTTCCCACGGTGTTTACTTCCCTGGACCCCTGTCTGGCAGGGTGACTGACATAATCCCCGGGGTGAATTTCCTATCTCCCATCCAATCATCATAGGTTCATAGGTTGTCATGGCTATCAGTGTTAGTGATATTTTATTTCAATATCTGTAATCATTGTAGAGGTATTTAAAAACATACCTCTTAACCTCTTAGAGCAGGAAGACTGGACAAAGCCATCAATAAAAGTAGGGCAAATGCCCAAAAATAGGAACAATTTTAAAATACTGCTCTTCGAAACTTAGAAAGTTGATAGAATAACAGGTTTTGCATTAGCATGAATTTTCTGAGGGATATGAAGTCTGAAACTCAAATGTCTGTCATTATTTTCTAACTTTAGTCTTTAATGATTCACCACTAATTTGTCAGAAAACCACAATTTTAGGAAAAATGCATCAAAAATATCAGGCAAAAATCTGGACATTCTGCAAAAATCTGTACAGTTGAGAGATAACCATATGAGCACTGACAGGTTTGAACAGTGTTTATGGTAAATGGGGAGAAATAGCCAAGTAATGGAACACTGGAATGGATGGGAAGGGGGCTGCTGCAAGGTGGAGGGAGTTAGAGGGTTGCTGCAGGAGGGGGCCATATGACCATGATCCAGCTCTGGCCTTAGGTTTGAATCCAATTTCTGCTAACAGTAACTGCCATCTGACCTCATAACACAGAATCATTGCTGCCAGGTAATATTTCTTTTGATTTTATAGATACACAGGAATGAGCCACAAACCTCCTACTTTGTACCAAGAGAATGCAGACATGAAGAACAGCAAAGGTAGAGAGGTATATGTTATATTCAGCCTTGTTTTCCCATCTCCGGTATGAAATTTATATTCAGATGGAAAGCTTCCTGTAATGCATCTCCAAGGTATATCTTCTTACTGTTAATGTAATGTTACATCTTTTGCTGTGCAAATGATTCTGTGTAAACTGCATTTGTACGTCAATCAAAATGCAGTGGTTTATTTTGCAGTTGGAGGATGATTGCTGACACAACCAAAATGAAAGTCATCTGTGTTTTAATTTTAATGTGTTCTAGAATTGAATAGCTTTCATGCAAGTTGTGTATTTGCTGTATTGGTGTTTATGGACAGCATCTAATACAGCTTTTAGTGTTTTGCTGTCTTAATAGCATGCAGTCTGCAGCTTGTATGCTTGAAAATAGTGCTAACCTTAATCCATGTATCAGTTGGGTGCCTGCTTGTCTCACAGTATCAGTAATGGTGGTAGGGTTGTACTTCTGTGTATTGCAATCCCCTCTTCTTGCACTGATGTTTAGGTACACAAGTATGGTTGCTAAGACACTACCTTACATAAATATTTGCACCTTACTGTTTCAAATGTCAGCCTTCATTCTGCTGTGCTAGTAGAACTATACAATGTTCTATTTATTATTTACTTATATTTGTTTACCAGAATAATGCACTTGATGTCAATGGACTATTTGCAGGCACAGCCCAGATGAACTTATAACCACAATAAGCTTATCTTTTTTTCAGTACTGCATCTATATATGTCAGTGTAATATTCTTTGGTTGAGTGACATTTATCAGATTTCAAAATATTTATGTATGTCTGTTATGTACATGCAGCATAGCAAATGGCAGTGTGTACACATGTGAGTTCAATTCCTTTTTTGATGCAGATATGTTATGATGTCATTTGTTACCCATGAGACACTGTTAAACTCATTTGCATAAATATTTCAACAGTATACTTGCATGTGTATACATGATAATTTTCAGAAGATCACATATCTGATGCTGGTTATCTTCACATGTGTTAGATGTTTCCATATATTACTATTTTGTCATTTTATGTTACTGTTGTAGTGACAACAAAACATACATGTGTATCTGCTAATCACTGCAGTTAGATTCTCTGGATGGGGCCATTCTTGATTACTTGTAATGGTGTTTCCAATCTGCACAGAGCAGTATGTCATATTTGTAATGATGTTTACTTCTGTAGAGAGGCAGTACTTCTGTCTATAGCTAATAAGCAAACATAAAACATACTGATAATGACAAGCATGCATGTATAACACCAGATAGCGTTGTAATTTTCTGTGTGCTTTATTTCAGTTAATGTGACTGTGTAATTTGGTTTAACATTTTGGTGGGCATGTTCAGTCATTCATGTGCGTCAGTCTAGATTATCGCTATATAAGTTTTGTGATGGTATCACTGTTGCATATGCCCTTCTGACAGCATGCAATGACCAAAACTTTCTACCTTTTGTTCTGCATTTATTAATCATCCTTATGGGCCGGTAATATGACCTTTACACTTGCACTACATCCTTATAGGGCAGCAATGTTAGGTAGACAATCATTTCACACATCCTGTATAAGAAATTATGTTGTTAATTGCACATATCATATATTTTCTCTGTTTATTTGTATACATTTGTCGACTAATCATAACCTCTCTTTCTCTTTTTTGACGTGGATTTGTGTGGAGCAGCTACACCTTTAGTGAGGTTTATTATATTTTGTTCTTGGACTACCATAAGGATATGGTGATATTGTTTTTCATATTGATTCGATTATTTGAATGCATCATGTATGACATGGATATATTACAAATGTGTTGTCCATAATCTGACTTACATAACAAACAGGTTTGTAATATGTTAGGACTGGAAGTATTGCCCGTTTTAACATAAACAGCATGGATAAATTCAGTATCATCCTAGTAACACATCACATACATAAAACTTAGATACTGTAAACAGTGCATGAATCATTTATATTGTTATACATATCAATGTTTTTTTTATGTTAATACCCTTGTAGGAATATGTAAGGAAGTATACTTATTATCATATTACAGAATGCGAGACCTGTGCCAGTCCCCCCATCGAACTTAGAAGAGGATGATGTGCTCTTCCTCTTCTGACAGAGTCTGACTCTGAGAAGCAGGATGGACACCAGGATGATGACGACAATGAATGGGGATCAGGACCAGCACGTGCCATCTCTCATGTGGACCTACAGCAATGATGTCCTCCACCATGCCAGCCAGAAGAGCTGAGGGACTAGATTCATGTTGTTGTCACCATCTTCCAGACTTAGATGAGGGACATTATGGGCACATTCATCCAGAACATGGTATAGGCTATGTGCAACTCCATTCAAGAGACTGCACTGCATTCATTTGAGACGTTCAACCACATCAAGGAGGGCCTCTGGAATGTAAGCATTGTCTGTGTGATCCAATGATGTAATGCTGCCAGCATGGAGTGTTCATACTCAGCTAACTTTCATAATTAAGCACACATTTGTGCACACATCCCATACTACAGTCATGCTTTTAAGATGCACCTCATGACGCACACTTTCCAATTAAGCTCGTATGGGGCTATATATTATCGCTGCATGATGACATATGTTCAAATATGCGGTGCCCATTATCACCATTGTGTCATGTGATCATCAGATACTGACATTCCTGCAGACAGTGTTATGGACAAGCAGGAAAAATATTCCTGGGCTCCATATGTGGCCTGCCTCATCTGCATGCAGTGGACCATAACATTGTTATTTCTAACCCTGTCTACCCTTGTATGTAACAGATATGTATGACACAGTTAACATTCTGCCACTGTGACACACTTGTCCTGCTGGCAGTGATCACATGAAAACATTGAAAGGTGATGACATAAGCAAATATGCTACATTACACATACTAGGTTTAATAACATTCTGCCCACATACTACTTTAAAAACTTTCAGCTTTTACCAGTTAGGGGTCGCCACAGTGGAACTCTGGTCCACTCATGATTGGCAGTGGATTTTTACGGTGCCGAGTTGCCAGCCTGATGCCCAACCTGCAACGAAGGCTCACCCATTCAAGCTGGCATCTACCTGCATGTCTTTAACATCACTCGACCATGGGGAGGACATGCAGACTCCACACAGAAGGCGCTCCAGCCAAGAATCAAATGGGAGAACCTCTTGCTGTGAGGTGACAACGCTAACCGCTGCACCACCGTGGCTCACTTCTGCCCACATACTACTGAAGTGCCATAATCCTGAGACTAAATGTGCATAGATGATATATGTGCATATTTTGCACACATTTGTGTGTCAATTTTTGGTTTTGGTATGCATGTTTACATATATGACATATCACTGTACTTGCTCCATTACTGACATTAGTGTGTCAGGAGGTCCCGTTGGTGATCAGTCTTTGTGTGTGATGTTTAATGCTAATATGTCAGCAATGTAATACACAGTTTTCTATTAATATAATATATGCCTCTGGCATTGCTATATGCATAGCCTGAGCCTGCCACCTTGCTATATTATGTTAATGACAGGGATTGACATTCCACAGTGTGTTTTGGAAAGTCATGATGCTATCATATGAATGACACAAGTGATAAATACCTTTATTGTGCCACCTTGTTATTATGGCAAACAACACTGTATTGTGCCTATAACTTATCTTCTGACATGTGTACACCTTTATTGTGTATTACACATTTTAATATACATGTCCAATTTTTATTATGTATACTTTGGCTGCATTACTTTGTATGGCTGCACATTTGCAGGCCCCTAACAGAGACAACACACAAATTGCCCTTTGTAATAAATTAGCATGAATGAGTAATTATCCCACAGGTGGTTTGCTATAATTGTGCTTACTTTGATCAGTCATGCACATTTACATGTTCTATATTGTTAGCACTTTTGGTGAGTGTTCCAGCTGCTGTCTTATGTTTGCATGGCAGTATATACTGGTATGTGATATTCTGCCCTACTTTCATTATGTACCTATGCTAAATCCTGTTTAACTGGTGCATATTACTGTGTTGTTTGTGTGATTTGTACACAGACACATTGATAGCCATCACCAGTGTACACTGCACATGTCACATGTTAAACATTAAATTCCTTGCAGGGGACTTGCAGTACATCTTGTGTTGAGGGCACATGCACGTGCAATGTTTTACTTGGAATTGCTTGTCCTGTGTTTTTCTGTGTCTGATTTTAATGCATGCATTTTCTTACTACTGTAGACATATGTTATCTGTTTCCCTTCATCTTGTAGCTTTGGGCTAACTGTTTCACATATACATGGCTTACATATATGAATATGTATATGTATATGCATATGTATATGTATATACATTTGTATATGTATGTGCACCTTTGTGTAACATATCAGCATTGGAATGTAGGTGTGCTGGGTGTATATGACATTCTGCCACCAGTACAGGCTATCATTCACATGCAGTGCACATCCACACAGTGTGGTGGTCATTCTCATGTTTCCATCTATGTCCATGTTTTACATGTGTGCTGTGCATTCCACAGATGCACTTTCTATGCTTCCTGCATAGCTATATATGCATAGTCTTATATACATTAATATGTATTATTCATGTGCTGCTTAGTAATATTTCTTTATCACCATATGGTTTCTAAATGGCAATTTCACACTGTATGTCATTAATTGAAGTATGTGTGATGAGCCCTTTGTATGTTTGATTTGTGTGATATTTTGCATGTCACATCTCTATACTGCATACCTGAACACCATCTGTGTTGCAGCTGGCATGGAATACCTTCTTTGACATCAGAATACTATTTTTCTCCCATCCTTCTATGTGGTGTGTACAGTTAGTGGTTTATTACAAAGTCACATTATTCTTTTTGCTGCAGTACTGCTGTTTGGCACTGGGCTTAATTGTTTGCTTTTTGCAAGCAGGGTTGCCGGTTCTTATCTAACCTCCTACATTTCCTTTACTGAATTTGATCATCTTTACTGTTGTTACCCTTACAATTGTACTGTCAATGACCCAGTGGATGGTGATGTCTGATGTCCCTTGTGTACTGCCATGCCTTCAAGCCCCATTTAGTGCTTTGTGTCACATGCCTACCATTATTAGTAAACCTTTAGGTATGACTGTCACACAGATTGCAACATCTCAGCACTGCTTTATTCATTGGTACATAATGTATTAGTGAGATGCACTATGGCCGGTGTGCATCCCTGCCCTGTCTGTCATCTTTCCTTAAAGTGTACAGGTCATGTTGTAAAACACATGTTAAGTAGCAGATATTTTGAGTTAGATAACCTCCTTACCATATACAATGCCAAACTATACAGTTTTTGAAGCAAAAAGTGTATTGTAGTTGCAATTTATTTTGTTGGTAAGGACAGCTCCCTGAAAAAGTTTCTCAGGACTGGAAACCCCTGACATGACATCACAAAAAACTGAATCCACAATGCCTCAATACCAAAATTAATTTATAATCTGACATTTTTCCATGTTAAATGAAACAAAAGTAGTTTCTTTCTTCCTAGAAAGGCAAGTTTTCCACTAGTTCTTGCAGATGGAGCACCTCACATTGAAAATTAACACATAACGATGCAGTAGTGAAACCCCGATATAAATAAAAAGCAGCTGCTCTAATGAAGCAAATTATATTTAATTACCCAATATACTTTGCAGATTGAGATAGAATCAAAAATAGCAGAACAGGTTAACAGCTTCAAGTATCTAGTAGGGGTACTTGAGGAAAAGGCAAGTCTGAATTAGGAGGTCAAAGTTAGAATCAACGGTCTTCAGCCAACTGGCACAGAGTGTCAGGATTAGTGTATGACAGAAGAATGCCAGAGAAGCTGAAAAGTAAGATGTAAAATCAATGGTGTCGCCAGCACAACTGTATGGTACAGAAGCTTGGGCTGTGCAGGCAGAGCAGTTGAGGAAGCTAAAAGAGTTATGTGGTAGAATGCACACTGTGGGACAGATGAAGAAATGAGGACATCAGGACAGAAGCCAAAGTAGCTTTAATTGCAGAACAGGTCAAGGAGAACAGATTATAGTGGTTCAGACACATGTGCAGAGAAGAAGAAAGCAATCTAGTAAAGAACATTTGGGACAGATGAAAAGAAAGCAAGAGGATGTGAGGGTGTCCAGCAAAGAGGTGGATGGATTGTGTGACAGAAGATCTGTGACAGTCAGGCATAAGTGTTGAAGAAGGTAGGAGACTGGCATTGAATAGAGGGAGATGGCAGCAATTGGCACAACACCCTGACCCCATGTAGAAAATTGTTGAAAAGGTGGCTGATGATGATGATGATAAAGATAGTGATGATGATGATGATGAATGCTTTGCATTTGCATGTAAATCTTTGCTCAGTACCTACCATGACATCACTGTGTGAGTGTGGTTATATAGTAAAACTGAGTAAACAGTGAAATTAACAAGTTAATCATCATCCTATAATCTTTACTTTTTGCAAAATTTATTGTAAATTTATCATGAGCGGTACAACAGAAGAAGATACTCATTGTAGAAGAAAGATGCTTACAACCATAACCAATACATTTAACTCATGTTGCACAGTCAGTATGTGTGCTGTCTGTGAACCTCAACTATCCTTTTTGTACATTCCTGACCTTTGTCCATCATGTCTTATGATACTTATTGTATGTTTATACCCACACTTTTACCCACTTTTACCCACATCCTCTTTCCATGTCTTTTCTAAACCTTCTGTTCTCAAAAAACTGTTACCAATGCCACCTCTAACTCTCCCTTTGACCTTTATATTCAATCATCCCTTTTGTGGGACACTCTTCTTTATGTTCACCCCTCAACTGCTTTACTATCACCCTATTTCCTTGGCTGCATGTGTTACTTGTGTTTCCACACATGCCCCGTACCCATTGTTAGCTAAAGTTAGCATTGGTGATGTGACATAAAGTATATATATATATATATATATATATATATATATATATATATATATATGAGTACAGTTTGAAATACCAAAAACTCATATGAGTGAAGATTCTTATAGACAGAGTTTTTGCTGATAAACCTTGTTTATGAGACTGCATTGCAGTGGAATATCTGCCCTAACACCACTCTTGTGTGATCTTGGCATTGCTATATGTAATTAGCAGGAGATGTGGGGGGTTTAGGGGGGCTAGTTTTAGTTTTTCATATTTTTAATCATTTTAGATTAACTGTAAAGTGATCACTCTTTGCATGTTTGCTCTTGTGAGCATTCAGTATTTAATGAAATGATTATTCAGATGTTATACATATACATCTGTATAGGCACCAATATCTCACAGTGTAATTCCCCATTGTGATCTGTGTAGATGCAAATCTTTTGCAGTGCAAGTTTCCCTTAAAATACCCTTACTGTCTAGACAGATTTTTTTCAACTACTAGAGCATCTAATTTGCACATAGCTGAGGATTGCTCATCAGGTTCCTTGTCTTATTGAACTATTCAATATTTAAATTTCCCTCATTCCTCCCTAGTACATAAGTAGCCATGGATATGCACTTCCCAGCTCTCTCTCTCTGTGGCCAGTCTGGATGACATGGGTATTCTGAGGCATTGTAGTAACTGCCTCATGTACATGGACAACCCACTTATTCTTAATAAAGCAGTATGTGAAAGGTGTAAATACACTTTAATGCTGGAGGCAAAACTCTGTCATACAACCAAAACTAATCCTTTAGAGGTTGTCAGTGACACTTGCACCACGCTTACTGCATGGGGTACACATAGTAACTGTAACCAATGTCTCTATTGCTAATCCCTTAAGGCAAACCAGCGCACTGCCAAAATTTCCTAGTCAATGGTGATTCTATAGAGAGGTACACTGATGTCCCCCTCACCAGAATGAGTAAGTAGTGAGTCACGGTTAGCTACCTTTCTGTGGCTAGGATGCATTAAGTCAAACAGGCACTCAGGTTATTGAACCACAGGTATCAGTAGGACTCTGACATAGGTTCATAGGTTCATAGGTTGATACTAGGCTATCGGCCCTAGGGCCTATGCAAGCCTAGCCATAACAATTCCCTGGATATTTCTTCCCACAATATTTACTTCTCTGGACCCCTGTCTAGCAGGGCAACTGACATGATCCCCGGGGTGAATTTCCTATCTCCCATCCAATCATCAAGGTTCCTTTTGAAGAGGGCCAATGAGGCGCTCTGCTTGACATGTATGGGCAGTCTATTCCAGAGTATGGGGAGTCTCTGGGTCAGGAACCTATCCCTCCAGCATGTTTTGTTCATTGTGATGACAAGGTTTAGATCCCTGGAGCATGTGGCTCTGAGGGATTAGGATTTCTTTAATTGGAGCATGTCCAACAGCTCAGGGTTTGACATGGCCTTGTATGATAAGCAGAGATTGCCTCTGAGTAGACGATATGTCACAGAGTATAGCTGGAGTTTTTTTAGACGGTCAGCAAATAGCATCTGCTTTAGGCCTGTGATTCTTTTAGTGAGGTATTTCTGTGGCCTTTCCAGCTGTTGCAGATGTCTTGTGAGGTACATACCAAACGGGGCATTATACTCTATAATGGGTCTAATGAGGGATGAGTACAGTGGGACAATGACATCCTTTTTTCTGGATGAAAAGCCCTTAGAGATGAGGTGTGCCACATAGAAGGATGTCCTGACTGTTGTGGCATTGTGGTTATCGAAAGTGAGACCGCTGTCCACCTGTGTCCCTAAGTCTCTCATCACACTTTCAATGTTTAGTGTCCTGCTACCTATGTGTTAATTCATGGGTACATGTTTTTTTTCCAAAGGGGATAACTATACATTTCTTGGCATTAAGCTTGAGCCCATGGCTCTGGCACCAGGCATCTGTTTCTGTAAGGCCCTTTTGTAGAATATCCACATTATTTGGGGATTCAATAATAGCTTCCAGTTTGCAGTCATCTGCGAACTTTGTTAGCCAGAGTCCCTTAGTGTTGGCCTGTACCTCAGAGAAGTAGATGCCAAACAAGAGTGGTCCCAGGACTGAACCCTGAGGTACTCCACTTGTCACTTGTCTGGAGCTGGATTTGGAGTCGGCTACTTTTACAGTCTGGGTTCTGTCAGTAAGCCAGTTGGCAACCCATTGAGTGACGTAGGGATTTATGCCCAGCTTAGTAAGTTTATCTATGATTCCACAGTGGGTGATGGTGTTGAAGGCCTTGGTGAGGCCTCGTCCACAGCTCTGGAGACTGATTCGAAGAAGTCAATCAGATTCAGGAGACACAAGATTGGCCCTTCACAAACCCAAACTGGGTGGGGTCCAGTGTTTGAAGGTTGCCAATGTCTTTGTTTATAAGTTCCATGATAATGCGTTCCATGCCCTTGCAGATCAGGCTTGTCAGACTGATGGAACGGTAGTTCATGAGATCCAATGTGGATCCTCCCTTGTGGAGTGGGATAACTGTAGCTGTGCACCACTCAGTGGGCAAGAAGCCTGAGATGAGGCTATGATTAAACATGACACTTAGGTGAGGTGCCAGTTCATTTTGTAGTTCATGTAGTACACAGCCTGGGATGTCATCTGGTCCCAGGGATGCTGTATTCTTAGCTTTGGAGAGTGCTGTTTCTACCTCTGTGGCCGTGATTATCAGAATTTGGCAATCTTTTGTTATTGAGATGGGCCCTTTAGGGGGTGAGAGGGGGGTGAAGTTGGCACTAAATCGATCTGCCAGGATATTGGCAGTATCCTTGGGATCAGTATATTTAATGCCATTCTGCTGTAGCTTAGAGCAGATCTGAGCATTGCCATTTAGATTATTGACATAACTATAGAATGCCTTGTGGTTGTATTTGGAATCTTTGGAAATTTTATTTTCGTAACTAGCTTTTGAAGATTTTATGAGGGATCTCAACATCTTACTGAGGCTGGTGAGGGTTTTTTTTTGCCTCCTGGGATTTTCCTCTTTACTGCAACAGTTTCTTCCTTCTGTTGTATAGTTTGTTTATAGCAGGCGACCACCAGATTGGCTTCCTTTTTTTGGAGAAGAGCATCTTGGTTCTATTTAGGATGGCACGATTCATGCACGAGTGGATGTGCTCGTACAGTGCCTTAGTGTAGGATTCTACAGTCGAACTTCCAGATCCCGTCTGCGTGGGTGTTGTGAAATTTGTCACTTCTGTCTTCAGTAGCATGAAGTTAGCTTTGGAGAAGTTTTTTAAGGAGGTTTCCTTACTGGGGGTTGGGGGTGGGATGTGGATGTCAAGGGTGATTTGCTTATGGTCAGACCTGACCAATGAGGGGGTGACCACTGTTGTGGAGCATCTATCTCCCATGTTGGTAATGACCAGGTCTAGGATATTGGAGCCCCTGGTGGGACAATGGATTAGTTGATCCAGGGCATTGGAATTTATGAATTCCAAGAACCGTTGGGAAAAGGAGTTGGTACCCGAGTAGTTTTCCCAATTAATGGCAGGGTAGTTGAAATCAACCAGTATTAGGGTGTTTGGTTGTATCTTAATATTTTCCAGTATGTTTAGAAAGGTGTAGTGAGAGTCTTGGGGCATGGTGGGGGATCTGTAGCAAGCTACAGTTTGGATTGCAGTCTTACCTAGTGTTAGTTGCACCTGGAGAATTTCAGATGCATTGTGTTGGGCAACTAGCCTGGAGGTGGGAATATCCTTGGTGAGTATGGACACTCCTCCACCTTTAATGTTTCGGTCTTGGTTTTCTGACTGAAAAGTGTGGTGAGAATTGTAGCCTGGTATTGCAGGGGTGCTCTCTGGAGCCTTGAACCAAGTCTCAGTTACTGCACAGATATCGATGTTCTCCATTTTTAGGAGTGCCTCGAGAGAGTGCATTTTGAGGTTTAGACTTCTAGCATTGAATAGCATTACCTACAGATTTTGCATGCTTGTATCTGTTATGGTGGTGGTTTTATCCTTTGAACCTTGCCTAATAAAGGCACTATAGGGGTGGCAAGAGCTTTAGCCAGTAACTTGAATCCCAGGGTGACAGGTGCAGACCATCTCTAGCAAAGCATCGTGGTTTGTCGATCATGTCTTCCTAGCAGACAAATACTGGATCCCCTTTGAATGACACCAGAAGCTTAGCCAATTGTTAAAGTCAGTCATTTTGTCCTTATACTGTGGTATCATTCTAGGTGAAGGCAGGATGCTACTCAGGGCTAAGGTCATTTACCTACCTGGGTCACATGATCCAAGAGCTATTCCATGTCTCTTTTCATGTAGTCCAGGGAGGTACGTCTCAAGTCATTCAATCCAGCATGGACAATGACAGAGTCGTATTTGTACTTGTGGAGTGACTTGCGAGCATGCATTATGTGGCACATCCTGGCACCCAACAGGCAGCTGACTGTAATTTTCTCCTTGATCATAGGGCATGAGACTGTTAATGACTTAAGATGTACCTCCCTTGACTATATGAAGTGAGACATAATCAAGCTCACTGATTATAGGCAGGTATGAGCCTAGCACTGAGCAGCAGGCTACATTCTCCAAGGATGATGCCACATTACCAACAGAAAATGATTGATTTTAACATTGGCTTAACTTCTGGTGTCAATCCAAGGGGGAACAATATTTGACAGCCAGGAAGACATAGTTGACAGACCATGCTACTTTGCCAGGGATTGCCTACACTTATCCACTCTAGGCTTTTGTATATGGGCAAAGACCTTTTACACCACCGTAGTGCCATTTTTAGGCAATGCCAAACTAATAAGTCTCCTGACTTAACTGAACCTACTAAGGAATACCTGAAGGTGGTACTGCTCAATGCTAGAAGTCTTAACTAGAAACTTCACTCCCTGGAGAGTGTAGATGTCTGTGTAGTAACAGAGACATGGTTTTAAAGTCACAAAGAGTACCCCAGCAATACAATGTTATAATGCCTTTTACACCTTTAAACCAGCTACTGCACAGGAGGGAATTACAAATGGAGGAGTCTCACTCTATATTAAAACCATCCTCATATCCAGACTAGTCAAAGTGTATGACCCACTGGAACTTATACATGTGCAACTTACCATAAAGTCTCATATTATATCCTTGCAACCTATAGCTTCCCCACCATATTCCAGGAAACCCATACTACCTATCTCAATGTACTAGACTCCCTCACCATTCAATCTAATAAGATATCCATGGGTGATCTGAACCTCCCCTCTATAGATGGGAATCCTACAACACTTCTAATGCACAAGACCAGTGATTCCTAAACTTTGTTAATACTAACATCCTTGAACAGTTGGTCTATTCTCCTACAAAGAGTACAAACATCCTTGACCTTGTGCTCACCAATATGGGGTAATGTCTATGCTCCTCAGATCTGACCATAAGGCAGTATTGCTTGAAATAAAAATTAAATCTGAGGATTCAGTGAAACCAAAAACCTTTAGGAACTATTCTATCCCTAACCCCTCTGTATTAAGGAACACCTTGACTAAATGCCAAGCACCTCCAAACCCAGTTAACAGCACAGCATATGCTGAGCTATTTACAAAATCTATGTAGAGCCATATTTATAGCTGTATAAAATGAGCTGTGCCCAGTCATATTAAGAATAAGACAAACTCAAAAGACAAGCCACCCCAGTGGAATTACAATATCAATCAGTTATACATCAAAATAAAAAAAAAAAACATGGCCAAGCATAGGAAGAGCAAAGTCATACATACTAAAGGCCTCTTGACTAATCTAAACAGGCAGGTAAGAGGGTTAATTAATACTTCAAAGGTTAAATTTGTAGAAAAAATAGCTTCTTAGGCAAAGGACAACCACAAAGCTTTCTACAGCTATGTCCATAACCTTAGAGAAAATACACAACAATGCCCAGAACTTATTGTCAATTGTATAACACACCGAACCAAAGGCCATTGCCAACCTTTTGACTGACAGGTTCAGCTCAGATTTCTCCCCCTACTCTCTCCCTGATAGTCCCAAGGAAATACCACATACCACATTCCCCCAACCATTACTATGGAACAGGTCATCAGTGCACTTTTCAAGGCCAAAACACTGCATCAATGGGCCCTGATAACATCCTGACATGCTTAATACATAGCATGGAACATCATCTCTCTGGTCCACCTGAATCACTTTTCATCTGGAGCCTACAATCAGATTTTGTGCCCATGGAGAGTAAGGTGGCTACAGTCATTCCCCTGCACAAAGGAGGTCAAAACACTGGTCCAGGTACTAGAGGCCCTTAAGTCTGATTAGCCTTATATGTAAGGCCATGGAAAGAATAATCATGGACATGATAAATAAGGACATCTGTAACCTGCTTTGTTAAAGGAAGGTCATGCCTTATAAATTTGGTGGACATTTTTGAGAGAGTCACCAAAGCATTGGATAAAGGCAAGAATGTGCATACAGCTTACCTCAACCTGGCCAAGACTTTTTATACAATACCCACTCAGGCATTATAGGCAAGTTCACTAATTTAGGTTTAAACCCTTTTATAACCCATTGGATAGCCAACTGGCTCACTGATAGGAACTAGGAAGACAAAATAGGAGAGGCCACCTCCACCAAGAGACCTGTCACTAGCGGAGTCCCCCAGGGCTCGGTACTGGCCCTGCTTCTTTTTGGCATCTATTTCTCTGAGATGGAAGCAAATTCTGATGGTTTCTGGCTGACTAAGTTTGCAGATGATTGCAAGCTGTGGTTATCATCGACTCCCCTGCAGACACTAGCATTCTTCAAAAAGGCCTATCTATGATTAACAAATGGTGCTAAAGCCATGGTCTTAAACTCAGTGCTAGGAAATACATAATTGTACTCTTTGGGAAGTCAACCATCTTGGCTAATTGCCATGTTGATAATATGCCCCTAAGAATAAACTCAGTGGTCAGGTATCTGGGTACGCATGTAGATAGTAGCCTTACCTTTGATCACCACGTGGCCACAGTGGTGAGGAAATCCTTTTATGTTGGGAAATTTAAGGGCATGGCATCTAGGTCCAAAGAGATCATTATCCCACTGTACTCCAACCTTGTCAGACCAGTCATAGAGTACAATGCTCCCTTCAGTATGTACCTGACCAGGCATATGCAGCAACTAGTGTGACCTCAGAGATTCCTTATAAAATAATACAAGGTAAAAGAAACCTACCCTATACAGAGTGCCTTAAAGCCCTTACCCTCTACTCAGTCACCTATTTATTGCTGAAGGGTGATCTATGCCTGACTTACAAGGCATCTTTAAATCCCACACTTATGAATCTCCTACATATTTGTAAGTTAAACAATAGCAGAAATACAAGGTTACAAGGTCTAGAGACTTGAATTTTGTCTGTGACTTAAACAGAACATGTTGGAGAGACATATGTATCCAAGATAGTGCCCCTCCTATGGAACATGCTTCCATTCTGTGTGAAGCTGAGTTCATCTATTACCCAGTTTAGGTGCAACCTAGACCAGTGGATGGGGAATAGGTATTTACACTGGGCTTGGTACCCATGTCCCTTATGGACAGAGGTTACTTATAAATGCCTGGCCCTCAATTTCCTATTTGAATAGAGTACATCATTATTCTTTTGGGAAAACCTGGTTAGGCTTAGAAAGGCCCCTGTGGTCATTAACGTAGTAACACTCTATAAGTAATTGAATCTGTATGTATATAAGGCTTTGTCCAGATTTTTTTTTTTTTTTGTGCTATGAGATTGAAAGGTATTCTTTTAATCACAAATGTTATACTTAACAAAGTAATAATCACTTATCAACAGCACTGAAGTGTGGATTTATGACTTTATTATTATTGTATGTCTTGATACATTGCTAAGGGTGCTTCTAAAAGAAGTAAAATATTGTCCTAGTGTGGCCAAGTGAGTTTTTATTTATATTTTATTACTGTTAATCATTACCTCCAGAGCATTGACATTTATAATTGCCATTGAGATGTTCCATAATTTTGCCTTAAACATTGTTAGCCACATTTATAATAGATGCCAGAAGATTTTTATAGTTGGTCATAAGGATCTTGTTCCAGTAGCAAGACTCCAAGAGGTCCTTTACAGGGTCTGCGCTTTTGCTCCACAGTTACAATGGATAGTGAGGAATAAGAGTAACAGCATGGTAGGTCAGTAAGAAGATTTCTGTCTTGTAGTTATGATGTCCAGTGTTCAGTCATTTCTGCTGGGCAATATGTGTTTGAAGTGTTGCCCTTTTCTGCTTGTGGTTTCCCTGTGACTCTAATTCCTGGCCTCACCCCCACCCCCATCTCCAACCCCACATACACATCCAGTTTGTATCTGAAAAATAGTCCAAAAAGAAGCAGTTCACTTATGTGATTAATAGATATAAGGTACAATTAAGTTGTCCGTAGTTCCACTACTGCAGGTATTTCTTATGCTGTAGACATTACATTCATGTAGACCCCCTAAAGATTAATTTTATTTTATTTTATTTTACATTTGTTAACCGGGCTAGTCCAACTGGATATATGTCCATTTTCAGTGGAGGCCCTGGGAGAAAAGCTCCTCTACAATACTACTATAGTAAGACTAAAACAAAAAACTTTATCAGAATATATCAGCATATACAAATAATATCTAATAACATATACTTTAAACATTCTGTTAGAATTAAAAGCATTTGAGTACAATATGAGGTATTATTGAATAAAGCGTCTTTGGTTTGAAATTCCCCTAACAAATGGAGAAATATATCCAACAAGCAACAGATATGCATGCTTCAGTGTGCCATGTAAAACTGAAAGAAAAGTTCAAAGGCAGTCACATTAGTTGTTTTCTTAGTAGCCGCTGTTATTGATTATGTCACCCAGTAACATTCAGAAAGGCTTTGAAAACAACTGTGTAAAAAGATTGGAAGGAATAGTGCTTGCTGATAATCAGAATTATAAACTCCACTTTCTAGTTAAATTAGAATAATTTCACTAATTAATTCAGGCATGGTCGGCATTACACATACTGTAGGCAAACTAGGCAACTGCCTAGGGTGTCGTGTCACTGTGATTTTTAGGGGCACTCTTTCCTTTTTTAGTTATTTATTTTTTAGAGCTACTCTAGTGGTGCTCCAGTTAACTAGTTGACCTTACCTTAAATGTTGTGTGGTAACAGGAGTACAGACCTTGCCGTATTCAAATTTGGACGTAAAAGCACCTGAACGAGTTTTTTTTTTTTTTTTTTAAGTATTTTAACATCAAGTTTTCAGAGGCACTGCAAGGACATTCAGAGTATCTGAACTGTGATGCAGGTGAGAGAAATAGTATTATAATTTTACAATAATGCTAGCAAACTGATCTACCAGATGTACTTGCAATGCTTATTTTGTGATTGTATGGACAGCTGAGAAAGGAATGGCATGGTGAGAGAAGTGGTGTTACCTGTACAGTGGTGCTGCCACTGATCTTTCTACAATATTCTGGATTTGTGATTCGTGTGATTAGAATGGAATACTTTAAAGTGTGACACTTTGTTTGTGTAGAGTGTGGAGGCATATCTCTTAACCTCTTAGCAAGAAATCTGGACAAAGTCAACAATAATGGAGGTAGGGAGGATAAAGCCCCTAAAATAGGGAATGATTTTAAATATGGTTCTTATAAACTTAGAACGTTGCTAGAATAACAGGAGTTGTGTTATGTTAGCATACATTTTCTGAAGGGTATGAAGTCTGAAACTGAAATGCATGCCATTATTTAGTGACTTGAATCCTCAGCGATTTGCCAGAAAACTACAAATGTTATAAGAAACAGACTAAAAATATGTGAGAAAAATCTGGACATTCTGCAAAAATATGGATAGTTGAGAGGGTTGTGTGGAGGTAAAATTAAAATACATAGCCATCAAATGTGGTGGCAATAACTGCTGATTATTATTAGAAGTTAGAAACAGGAGGGAAACAAGTTTTACTCAAGCATCTACATGCATCTGCAATACCCGATTCATTTTGCTGAAGGCATAAACCTGAGGAAAAGACTAAGCAAGGACATTGCTTGCTTTTTACAGTTATAACTGCAGACTGTGTGCATTGTGTTGTAATGAGGCTGTGTGAGAGGGCTGAAAACATCAGTGGTTGATGGATTTATGATAATGCTGAACAGGCAGTTACATACATGAGTACCTCCCTGGGTGCACAATAGCAAGTCCCACCTGAACCCTAAATATTCATGTTGTTGTCTTCATCGGCCACATGAATATTCATTGGGTATTTGACACTTAGCTCGAGGGGGCATTACAATTACTTAATTTTTTGTTTGTTTTTTACGTTTTTCACCCCACAACTCCTACAAATGAAATATATCAACTCCAAGATCACACTACATTGAGGAAAAGGGTAAATTGTATACATGATGTCTCCATCAAATCTGCACAACAATTAGGTCATTTTTTTTTGTTTTTTTTAATTTTTGCAGGGAGGCTGTGTCCCCCTGCACCCCCAAACCCCCTGCCCTGTAAATATACCAAGTCCGGGATTGCACTATATTAAGGAAAAGGAAAAATTGTATGCATGATGTCACCATCAAATCTCTACAACCATCATTTGAATATGACATCACAGCCTTTTGGAATGTCAATCATGCAGGTCACACCCACGCAACACCCACATCTGAGAAAACTGGCCAGCGAAGTACACATGTCCGGTATCACAACTGAACATTCCACAAATGTGACTAAATTCTCATAGATAAGAAATCTGGCTGGGTGCATGTTTATGAGCATGCTGGGATGTGGTTTGCAACTTCTATCAGTGAGACCTATAATTTCTTAACTGTAATTCAAATACCTTAACGCAAAAAAAAAAAGTCACAGGTCAGAGTAAAAAGTTTAGTCAAAATCAGGGCATGATAGAGATGGAAAGCCATTGTGAGAGTTTGTCTGTGTTATATATCTTGTCTGTGTCTGCTTGTTTGTCTGTGCCTGTGTGTGATATCTCTAACCTCTTACTTCTGCAATCAGAAACAAAGCCAAAAGCAATCAGGGACAAAGGCCCCAAATAAGGGTAACTTGGAGGTTGTGCATACCTCTCAACTATCCCTGATTTTGCTCAACATTTTTCTCTCTCTCCTAATCCCTAATAAAACTTGTAATTTGGGGAAAACAGTGGCTGATTACACTTACAGGTGTAACAATAATTAGAGGTATAGATTTATTTTGCTTCAGCATATTCATGTTATTTCACATTCTGCTATTCTGTCAACTGCTTGTGTTAAATAGCACTAATATTTTAAAAAGTGTCCCTGATTATTTTTGTTTTTGTTCCTGGTTCTGGAGGTAAGGGGTTGAAAGCTATGGGACTAGGATTGGCTGGATGAAAACAACTTGATGTTCTAGTTGCTTGCTCACTTTTGAGCAGTCCTTACTATCTGGATTTTCAGGGACTAGTGTGCATTTGTGGAAGATAAGATGGACTACGTAACTGACACTTGGTATGCACTGACAGTGTAAGTATAATTGTTGTGGCGGTCTGTGGAAGAAAATGATTAGCTGCCTGTTGTTTGCTTATTATTCTGGTTTGCAGGACTAGTGTGATTTGTGTGAAGCAACGTGGAATATTTTAATGCATGGAAACTGTTTGAAACAAAGGTGAAATGCATTCCAATTACAAGATGGTCATCCTCTTTTATCACAATCCAGCATCTGAATTGTACACAGACATGATTATAACTACTTGTTGAGGTTGTCTGGGTGAAAATAACTGATCCTCTTGTCACTTGTTCAGTTTGCAGTCATTTCTCAAAGGGATAAAATGCACCACAGAATATCCAGACCTTAAGAGCTTCTGGGAAGCTGGTGACCCATACAAACCAAGGTGTGACACCCATGCACAGGCCCAGTAAAAAAGGAATCTCAGTTCTCACCACTAGCACCAGTGGGGATCATACACATTGGGGGGGGATAACAAGTACACACACAGTAAAGTACAATTTCCCTTAAGAACACACAGATTACAGTCAGTCTGGGGCTGGCTTCTCCCTTTCTCTTCAGATCCCCAATAAGACTCCCCACTGGCACAGCTATAGGGTCTAGATCTCAGCCTAGTGGTCAAGCTAAAACCTCCAGCTCTGTCCAACCAGTGCTGCATGTCCCTATCCAAGTAGCTCACACACACACACACACACACACACACACACACACACACACACACAAAAAAAACCCCTCATCATACATCTGAAGGACAAAGCCAAAAATAATGGGGGAAGGGGGGCAAAGAACCAAAAAGAGAAACACAGTAAAAATTATTGTGTACTTCAAATGTTGCTAGAATAACAGTTTGCATTAGCATGAGATTCTTGAAGGAAATAAAATCAAACACTTCAGTGCTGACTATCATTAGAGACTACACACATACACACCCTCCCAAACACACACAGTAGCTCTCAAACTCTTGCCACAAGACTTATTGAGAAAGCCAAATATAATGATGTGGTGGTCAAAGGACCTAAATGCAACAAATTTGCTAGAGTTACCAAACTGCTGCCAAAGCATGAAAAAAAAAGTCTTCACGAAGGTTAGGACAAAAAAGGGGGTGGGGTATTCTGTAACTTTGTGCAGAGCTCCTAAATGTGAACATAAATCCATTATTGGCACTGAAACTACAACATCACTAAAGGCTTGTTAAATGAGTGCTGGTACTGGAGTTGCTCCCTACTGACAATTGTTTATGGCAGCCCATAACAGCAGCTTCATCCTTAGTTATGTTTCTGTAATCAGATGTACAAGAACAAACATGCTGAATGGACCCTAAAAGTGCTTCAGACAGCAATCATTTCTGATTTCAGGTATCCTTTTAATTAGTATAGTAATGGTTTTTGGCTTCTCCCGTTAGGGGTCACCACAGCAGATCACTAGTCCGCAGATTGATTGGCAGTGGGATGCTTACAGTGTCAAATTGCCAGCCTGGCACCCAACCTTCACAGAAGGCACACGCACCTACTGCATGTCTTTAAAACTCACTCGACTGCAGGGAGGACATGCAAACTCTGCACAGAAGGTGCTCCAGCCGAGAATATGTAGACTCCACACAGAAGGTGCTCCAACTGAGAATCAAACTAAAGAACCTCTTGCTGTGAGGCGACAATGCTAACTGCTGCACCACCGCACCTGACATCTTTTGCATACATGTTCCAAATCTTAAAATAAAAAGTAACAAAAATATTTTTAATGTGTTGAGGTAAAATGGAAACAGGTTCTATGAAGTACAAAAAAAAAAAATAGAAAAAATATGATCGCTTGCAGGCTTCCCTGTTCTTCACAGGTGCTGAATGAAACAAAACATCTAAATCCATATACTGTATCGATACGTTCTATAATAATTAGAATAATCACATGTCATTGTTCTCCATGTGTGTGCACTATAATTATGACTTCAGAAGCTGACCTGCTCATGTTATAATTATAATATGCATACACCTCAAAGACTAACATCTTGGTTATTACTGCTATGCTAAATATCATGTATATTAACTCCTTAGGTTTGTATTATTTTAACATCCAGCAGTATGACTGAGTCACATGCTGAGGTAATTTGTACTTTTTAAATCAGATATCATGTTTCAAAATAAAAAAAAAAACGATTTAGTCTTCTGGTTACTTAGACGCACAAATTATATAACTACCCTGAGGGTCAGCCTTACGTCCACTGGTGCCTTAGATGAAAAGGCTCCACGGTGCCCCTCCACACACACATCACTCGGGTGCCTCCTCATCCTGGCCTACCTATACCATCAGGATTACTTTTTTCTTCCTTTTTCTCACAACTTCTCATACTCCTCAGTTTTTTTCCTGCATTTATTCGTTCATTAAACACATTTAAGTTAGTAACAGTGGTCTCTGATACTGTGCAGGAAACAACTGCATTAAGCTAAGGTCTGGAGGCTGCAAGAAGCCTTGGGAGTTTCTTCACGCTTTTTTCTGAAGTGCATGTTACATTTTTTAAACAAGCTTTACATCTAGTGGTGACCTGAACAAAACTTGTGATTAAGGGAAGAAATTCAGACTTTATGTTTCAATTTTTTTTTTTGGGGGGGGGTTCTGAATCCTTGTAACACACCCTTACTGACTACAACTACACTGTAATAACTGGGGTGGAAATAACTGCATTAAGCCGGGGGTCTAGGGGCCACAAGACCCTCAGACGCTATGGGATTTCTAATTGCTCTGAGGTATATTGTACAGTTTTTTAAACACCTATTTCATTCAATGATGGCCTGAACAAAAATCATTATAAAGGGAAGATTGTTGTTCAACACTGTTTTTCCTTGAATCCATTCAGCACACCCTAACTGACGAAGGCTACAGTGTAATAACCCGGAACCCATTTAACACACATGAACTGACCAAGGCCGCATTGTAGTAACTGATTTAAGTTGGGAGCCTAGGGACTGCTAGGCATCAGGACCCATAGGGTTTTAAATGCTCCATGGTGATTTTTCCATCCTTTTGATTCAATGAAGGCCTAAACAAAAACTGCACATAAGGAAAGAAATGCAGTCATTCTTTTTATTTCGAGGAAGAAATGAGTTGAATCCAAGGCTTAATGCTCATAGTTAACCACACAGCAGTGCATAATAAATATAGAAGACAAATGCTTGTGATGACAGATAAATCATATCTGGCAAGAGTACCTGCCTCCCTATGCCACTTTAAAAAACACAGTCACTCTGTGTGTATCCCTATCTGGTATTAAACTATAATGAAAATTTAGGGAAAAATTACCACAATACAGCAATCAAATTCTAAGTTTTATATATAACTCAATACCAAACACGAAACACACCAATTCCAGTCAAAAATAAAATATGAAGTAAAAACTGGAAGCCACAGAAAGCCAGAATAACCAGTAATCCACAAACGTTTATTGATAAACCACAGGCTAAGCGCTTTCGTCTTGTAAAAAAGATATCTTCAGAACTTGACTTTACAAAAGCAGTGTGAGTTCAAATACTGTTACAAATCAAAGTAAAAAAGACACACCCTCACTCGCACATCTCTTTCAGGATCAATCATGTGACCCCACAACTTAGAACATTAAAGACACATTACACCAAACATTTATATTAAAAACCACAATTTCCTTACAATAACATATATTCTTTAAAACACAGCCCTATGTGTACCTTTATGCTATTTAAATAATTTAATATTTTTTTTATATTTTATTCAATCTCAATTTTAATTTGCTAGCTATGGAGATGTCCTGGCAAGGTTGTTGCATCAAACTTAAGCTGCCACAACATCTCTTGGTGCAGAAGTTTGTTTTTCCAGTCGACTGGAAACCCTTGTAGTGATATTTGATCAACAACAAAAAACGTAAATTTAGTAAAATAGATACAGGACATCGAGTGTCGTGCAAGTACACTTTTGTTGTCTCCTTTTGATATACTATATAAGTGCTGATAAACTCTCTTGTTCAGTGCATTGTTGGTTTTTCCAATATAAAAAGCCTGACAAGATGAGCACACTGCAAAATAGATAATTCTTTCTGAAGTGCAGTTGTATTTGCCATCTTTTGCATATCTAACTATTCTGACTTTGAGATACCCCTGATAATCAGAATTAATATAACAACATTGATTACATCTATCACACTTTCTAGCTGTAGATAACACTCTATCATGTTGCACTGGGTTTCTTTCTAGAATGGTTTTAAGATTACTTCTCTTTTTTTATGTAAACATGGGGGTTCTACTACCCAGTTTTTTGATGTTCTCATCACAATTTAATATGTGCCAATTTTTGAAAATGTGTTCAGTATTTTTAACATCCAGTGTGTAGTGTACCACCATATTTGTAGCCATAGAAAAACTGTGTTGCGTGTCTTGGGCATTGTTTAATACCTTAGTGAACCCAAATTTATTAATGGGCCCGTAAATAGTGGATCGCTCACTTAACACAAATCTCGCTGTATTGTCCAGCAACTCACTAGGATAATCACATTCTAAGAACATGCCCTTAATTAGGGAAAATTCATCTACACACTTTGCATCATCAGATGTTAATCTTGATGCTGTAATATATTGGCTTTTTACTATTCCCCTATTTTGATAATAGGGGTGGCAGCTTGAAAAAAAAGATAGGTGTTACGTGTGTAGGTTTTCTATAAATCCTGGTCTCAAAACCCCCCTCATCGAGTCTTGTAACTGTAATATCCAAGTAATCAATATTGGTCTGCTCAATTTGGTGAGTGAACTGTAAAGAAATCTGTACTAGCTTCCACCTGCCCAAGAAATACATAGACTTCATCAAAATTACCATGCCATAAAATAAACAAATCATCTATGTATCTGAAATATGCCTTACATAACTTAAACAGTGGTAACAAAAAAACAACATCCAACTCCCATTTAAGAAGCACTCCATTTGCAAAGGTCAGTGTGCAGTTTGCACCCATCGCAACCCCAGAACGTTGTTTGTAAAATTAATTGCAAAAACATAAAAAGTTATTGGTTAAAACAATGTCCATGAATTCATGAATCAGCATAGCGTCATTCTCAGATAAACTACTGTGTCTCTTTACTGTATCATCAAACCAGGTTAATCCTTGTTCGTGGGGTATAACGGAAAACAAATTCTTGATATCACAAGTTATTAAAATACAGTCAGTGCTATTAAAACTGCGTAGTTTATCTAAAAATTCCCAAAAATCTTGAATAATGTGGTCAAAGGGCAATAACATGTGCTTAAGTTTGGCATCAATAAATTTTGCCAGAGGCTCTGTGATGGAGCCTGCTGATGCCACTATTGGTCGTAACGGTGGATCACAAATGTTTGAGTGTAATTTAAGTATTCCAAAGATCCTTGGGATGGTAGGTTCTTTCACCATTAAAAAGTTGCGCAAATCCATCAAAATATGGTCGAACAACAAAAGTTAATCAAACACAGCCTGAATGCCTCTATTCACAATGTTTATTTCATTTAATGATACACTGCTGTAAATATTAGTGTCATTAAGTAATTTCAGCATCCTACCTTGATAGTTCAAGTTATACATAAAAATTAACCCACCCCTTTATCTGGACGCATGCACCTAATGTCTGTGTCCTGGGTAATAGCTGTTAATATGGATTTCTCCTGCGAGGGCAAATTAAAAAATGCCTGTTGTTTTTACTTTGTAATTTGTCTCTAATGTCCCGTTCACACACTCGTTCAAAAGTCTGAACTGTTGGGTGCAGGGGTGGATTAGCAGTGCTTCTACGTATAAACTCAGCTGTGTGGGCTCCTGTTACGTTCCCACCATATAACATATTTAAATTCAACTGCCTGGTAAACATTTTGAGGTCAACCAGGGTGTGTTCAATACTTGCTCTATTGGACGGCACAAAATTAAAGCCCTTTAGGAACAATTGATGATGGATAGGTTCTATAGGCAATTCTGTAAAATTATAAATTTTAAATTGTTTGAAACATGTTATTTTAACAGCACCTGTAGAATCAGATTGTGTTGTTTCCATCATCACCTCCTTTTCTCTTGGTATTTGTCATTGCATTGTTGTTGTTGCTGGTATCCCCTCGCCCCTTCCCATCTTGGTGGCACAAACTTGCCTCCTGTTTCTGTTTGCCTCGACTGGTTGGCTATCTGCTCTTACTGCCACAGTGGAGTGTGGTCTAAAGGGACCGGGGCTTGTTTGAGTGTTTGCTGCTCCCTTTCTTGGTTCCTGTAATAACCATTTGTAGTTCCTGGTCAGATTCTGAAGATGTCTTTTTTACAAGACAAAAGCGCTTAACCTGTGGTTTATCAATAAACGTTTGTGGATTACTGGTTATCCTGGCTTTCTGTGGCTTCCAGTTTTTACTTCAAGTTATTTATCTATATATATATATATATATATATATATATATATATATATATGAGCCTAAACATCATTGCAAGGATTCTTAACTCTGGAAAATGCTGACATCTGCGCAGTCACATAAACATGGTTCAAAGCTACAGAGAGCACCCCAGCCATACCAAGTTATTCATCCTATCATACATTCAGACCCCAAACTGTGGGTAGTAAAGCCAAAGGAGGTGGAGTTTCAATATATATTAAAGACATACGCACCTCCAGGTTGGTTAAACAGTATGATGCATAGGAAACACTCCAGGTGCAGTTAACCATTGACAAGAACCCTATACAAATCATAGCTAGCTGCCCAGCCCCCAAATCTGACTCAAGATGCCCAAACTGCCTATCTAGACCTCTTCAAATCTATCAAGATTCAACCCTTTACCCTGATCCTGGGTGATTTTAACTGCTCAAACATAGACTGGAAGAACTACTCGTGCCAGAACCCAAATGCCCAGAGATTCCTTGATTTTGTCACTGCAAATGCTTTGGAAAAGCTAGTCCATACCCCCATAAGAGGTGCTAATATCATGGACTTGGTATTAACCAACATAAGTGACCATTGCAGCATCCCTGCAGTATCATCCTCCCTTGTAAGATCTGACCATAAAGTGGTCACGTTTGAAGTCACCATCTCCCCCGACCACCCTCTAGCTAGGATTAAACAGAAAAACTTCTCCAAAGCTGATTACAGCCTCCTGAGGGATGGCATAAACAGCTCCACACACCTCTCCCCCTCTCTAGGAACTGGCACCAGTATCCAAACTATACCAAAGCACTATACGAGCATTTATATAGATGCATAGAATCAGGAATACCTGGCAGGACTAAATCATCCTCTTCAAGGAAGAGTAAACCTTTTGGTGGACATCTGCAAAAAATAACCTCTACAACAAAAGAAAAAAAATTGCTGTCCAGGATCAAGAAGGAGCAGGTGCCCAATTGGAAGCAATATCTCTTTAGCCAAAACAAGCAAATATGAGCACTAGTGAAATCCTCCAAAGTAAACTTCAAGTCCAAACTGGCCACATCTACTAGAGACAATCATAAGGCCTTCTTCACATACGTCCACAGTCTCAAAGGAAGCACCCAGATCTGTTCAGAACCGGTGGTCAAGGACTCCACATATACAAATGTCGTATATATAGCAAACTTGCTGGCTGACAGATTCAGCAAAAATTTCACCCCTCTGCCCCCCCCCCCCCATCAGTAAATCAGGACATTCCCAGTACCTGCCCCCTTCCCCTTATATCTAGGGATCAGGTCATCACTACTCTCTCAAAGACAAAAAATACATCCTCCATGGGACCCGATAACATCCCGGGCTGCATCATACATGAACTCAGGCAGGAACTTGCAGCACCATTAGGTGCCCTATTCAACTAAAGCCGGAGTACTGGCTTTGTCCCATCTGAGTGTCCACTAACTCAGATGGATTGGATTATCATGGATCTCATTAACAAGGACACTGGCAACCTCCAAACACTTGATCCCACACAGTTTGGCTTTGTCAAGGGGAGGTCATGTCTGTTAAATTTGGTCAACTTTTTGAGACAGTCACTAAAGCCATAGATGAGGGGAAGGCAGTGCACTCCACCTACCTTGACCTTCCCAAAGCCTTCAACACTATTCCCCACTCAGGTGTAATAGATAAACTATTTCAACTAGGCATCAGTCCGTATGTTACCAGATGGGTAGCTAACTGTCTCACTGACTGGACACATCTAGTCAAAATAGGGGAAGCCACCTCAAGCAGTAGACCCGTATTGAGTGGCATACCCCAGAGTTCGGTATTAGGGCCTCTATTATTTGGGATACACTTTTCTGAGGTGCAAAAAAACAGTGGGATATGGCTGGCCAAGTTGGCAGATGACTGCAAGCTGGGCAGTGTCATCAATTCCCCTAGTGATGTGGACATTCTCCAAGAGGGTCTCACCCAAACAAATGACTGGTGCCAAAAACATAGCCTCAAGATAATACAAAAAAATGCATCATCATCCCCTTTGGGGAGAGTGATGTCCCCACAAATTATCACATTAATAACAATGTCCTAAGCACACAGGCAGTCATGAGGGATTTGGGCATCCAGATTGATAGCAACCTAACTTTTGACCACCATGTTGCTTCCACTGTATGGAAAGCTTTCTATATAGCCCACCTCATAAGTAAGAGTATCTCATACAGGGACAAGGAGGCCATAACATCCCTGTATTATTCCCTTATAAGGGCCATTATTGAGTACAATGGCCCATTCAGCATGCACCTCGCAAAGCACATGCAGCAGCTGGAGAGACCACAGAGCTTCCTCACCAGGAAAATCCAGGGACTCAAAAATCTACCATACACAGATAGGCTAAAAGCCCTGTCCCTCTACTCTGTTTCATACAGAGTCCTCAGAGATGACCTCTATCTGGCATACAAGGTGATCTGGGACCCCACCTTGATGGGACAGCTGTATAGCAGCAAGTCAAACTCCACTCAAGTAACATGCACATGTGAGTAACCTGCACAAGTGTCCCCAACCTGCTCTGTGACATCAATAAGACTTATTGGTGGGACAGATTTGTGTCCCAGAGACTCCATCTGTCTGTGGAATAGACTCCCCTTCCACGTCAAGCAGAGTACCTCTTTACCCCTTTTTAAGTGCAACCTGAATAACTGGATAGGAAATATAAAATCCATCCCTGAGATTCCACCCATCCCCCTGCTGGACAGGGGCATCAGGTGCTGATTTGTCTATACATGGGCTAAACTCTTGGTTAGGCTTATAAGGGCCACAGGGCCAATAGCCTAATAACGTCCTATGATCCTACACACACACACACACACACACACACACACACACACACACACACACACACACACACACACACACACACACACACACACACACACACACACACACACACACACACACACACACACACACACACACATACACACACATACACACACACACACACACACACACACACACATACACACACAGCATGCCTCCTCACCTCTACACAGAAGACAGTTACAAATGGACAGAAATGAACAAATAGAACATATTTACTGTCAGTCATATATAAAGAGAATGCTTCTTTACCTGCTCCTAAAAGATAGCCACCTGATATATAACCGGGGTTTAATTGTAAAAGAAAATGAAAAAAACTGATAAAAAATACAGTAATGTTTCTAACATTTAGACAGCGCACTACTCCTGTACAAGCTTAGCTGCACCCCCCCCCCCCCTTAGCAACCCTCTGAAGTTTGGAAGGAAAGTTAAAGAAATAATAACATCATCCCCAGCTCCCCATGCAAGCTACAATGACCTTCTATATACACCTCTGAGCAACACTAATTTTAGACTAAGTGGAATGCAGGGCAGAAGCCACTATCAAACCCATATCAAAATCCACTTAGATAACCTTGTGTGAAGGCTGCTGGCCTAGCTAGATAGAATTTTGTAAATAATCCTACGTCATTTGCAAATATTAATATGATCCACAGGCTTGTTTTACAAAATGTAAGAAAACTGTGTTATCTTCTGAGCTTCAAAAATGTCACCACAGTGCGCCCTGCTGAAGAAAGCTGATAAGTGAAGCATTTTGTCACTGTTTGATCTCAAGCTTGGAGACAGGATGTCTGGACTAAGAAATTCTTTCTATTGTCTTAGGACAAGAGTCAATTACTAGCTTTTATATGTAAAACCCACACCACCAAGACCCACACATAGCAACACTAAACCCACATATGCAGAAGCCCTTAACATTAACCTGTCCAAGCAACAAGGACCTCCGAAGCTGAAACACAAACAAACACCAGTCACAACCAAAGTGACACATAGCTCACAACACCAGTGTGCCACCCAACAACAGCCCCTAAGGCAAGACAATGTACCCAACACTTTAGTCATAGGTGACTCTATAGTCAGGCACACTGATGTCCCACTTACCAGGCTGAACAAGGGGAAAATTACAGTCAGCTGCCTGTCTGGTGCCAGGAACCTCCACATAACGCATGCACTCAAGTCACTCCACAACAAGTACAAATACAACTCTGTTATTGTCCATGCTGGAGTGAATGACTTGAGATCTACCTCCCTGGACTACATGAAAAGAGACATGGAAGAGCTCTTGGATCAAGAGGCCCAGGCAGGTATGACCCTAGCCCTGAGTAGCATCCTGCCTTCGCCCAGAATGATACCACAGTATAAGTACAAAATGATTGACTTCAACAATTGGCTAAGTTTCTGGTGTCATTCAAAGGGGATCCAGTATCTGTCTGCCTGGGAAGACATGATGGACAAACCACGATGCTTTGCCAGAGATGGTCTGCACCTGTCAGCCCTGGGATTCAGGTTAGTGGCTAAAGCTCTTGCCACCCCTATAGTGCTTTTTTAAGCAAGGTTCAAAAGCTAAAACCACCACCATAACAGATACAAGCTTGCAAAATCTGAAGGTAATGCTACTCAGTGATAGAAGTCTAAACCTCAAAATGCACTCTCTCGAGGCACTCCTAAAAATGGAGAACATTGATTCTGTGCAGTAAATGAGACCTTGTTCAAGGCTCCAAAGAGCACCTCTGCAATACCAGGCTACAACTCTTACCACACTTTTTGGCCACAAAACCAAGACCGAAACACTAAAGGTGGATGAGTGTCCATATTCACCAAGGATATTCACACCATCAAGCTAGTTGCCCAACACAATGCATCTGAAATTCTCCAGGTGCAACTAACACTAGGTAAGACTGCAATCCAAATTGTAGCTTGCTACAGATCCCCCACCATGCCCAAGATTCTCACTACACCTTTCTAAACATACTGGAAAATATTAAGATACAACCAAACACCCTGATACTGGGTGATTTCAACTACCCTGCCATTAACTGGGAAAACTACTTGGGTACCAACTCCTTTTCCCAATGGTTCTTGGAATTCATAAATTCCAACGCCCTGGATCAACTAATCCATTGTCCCACCAGGGGCTCCAATATCCTAGACCTGGTCATTACCAACATGGGAGATAGATGCTCCACACCAGTGGTCACCCCCTCATGGTCAGGTCTGACCATAAGCAAATCACTCTTGACATCCACATCCCACCCCCACCCCCAGTAAGGAAACCTCCTTAAAAAACTTCTCCAAAGCCAACTTCATGCTACTGAAGTCAGAAGTGACAAATTTCATGACACCCATGCAGATGGGATCTGAAAGTTCGACTGCAGAATCTTACACTAAGGCACTGTACGAGCACATCCACTCGTGCATGAATCATGTCATCCCAAATAGAATCAAGATGCTCTTCTCCAAAACAAGGAAGCCAATCTGGTGGTTCCCTGCTATAAACAAACTATACAACAGAAGGAAGAAACTGTTACAGAAAAGAGGAAAATCCCAGGATGCAAAAAACTCCAACACCAGCCTCAGTAAGAAGCTGAGATCCCTCATAAAATCCTCAAAAGCTAGTTACGAAAATAAAATTGCCAAAGATACCAAAGACAACCACAAGGCATTCTATTGTTATGTCAATAATCTAAATGACAATACTCAGATCTGCTCTGAGCTACAACAGAAGGGCATTAAATATACTGATCCCAAGGATATTGCCAATATCATGGCAGATCGATTTAGTGCCAACTTCACCCCCCTCTCACCCCCTAAAGGGCCCATCTCAATACCAAAAGATTGCCAAATTTTGGTAATCATGGCCACACAGGTAGAAACCGCACTCTCTAAAGCTAAGAATATAGCATCCATGGGACCAGATGACATCTCAGGCTGTGTACTACATGAACTAAAAAATGAACTGGCACCTCACCTAAGTGTCATATTTAATCATAGCCTTGCCTCAGGCTTCAAGCCCACTGAGTGGTGCACAGCTACAGTTATCCCACTGCACAGGGGGGATCCGCCTTGGATCCTGGGAACTACCGTCCCATCAGCCTGACAAATCTGATCTGCAAGGGCATGGAACGCATTATCATGGAACTTATAAACAAAGACATTGGCAACCTTCAAACACTGGACCCCACCCAGTTTGGGTTTGTGAAGGGCCAATCTTGTCTCCTGAATCTGATTTACTTCTTTGAATCAGTCTCCAGAGCTGTGGACAAGGGTAAGGTGGTCCACACAGCCTATCTGGACCTCGCCAAGGCCTTCGACACCATCCCCCACTCTGGAATCATAGATAAACTTACTAAGCTGGGCATAAATCCCTACATCACTCGATGGGTTGCCAACTGGCTTACTGACAGAACCCAGACGGTAAAAGTAGCCGACTCCAAATCCAGCTCCAGACAAGTGACAAGTGGAGTACCTCAGGATTCAGTCCTGGGACCACTCTTGTTTGGCATCTACTTCTCTGAAGTACAGGCCAACACTAAGGGACTCTGGCTAACAAAGTTCACAGATGACTGTAAACTGGGAGCCATTAATGAATCCCCAAATGATGTGGATATTCTACAAAAGGGCCTTACAGAAACACGTGCCTGGTGCCAGAGCCATGGGCTCAAGCCTAATGCCAAGAAATGTATAGTTATCCCCTTTGGAAAAAAACATGTACCCATGAATTACCACATAAGTGGCAGTACACTAAACATCGAAAGTGTGGTGAGAGACTTAGGGACACAGGTGGACAGTGGTCTCACTTTCGATAACCACATCACCACAACAGTCAGGGAATCCTTCTATGTGGCACACCTCAACACTAAGGGCTTTTCATCCAGAAAAAAGGAGGTCATTGTCCCACTGTACTCATCCCTCATTAGACCCGTTATAGAGTATAATGCCCCATTTGGTATTTACCTCACAAGACATCTGCAACAGCTGGAAAGGCCACAGAAATACCTCACTAAAAGAATCACAGGCCTAAAGAAGATGTCATATGCGGACCATCTAAAAAACCTCCAGCTATACTCTGTGGCATATCGTCTACTCAGATGCGATCTCTGCTTAACATACAAGGCCACGTTCATTTCACTTTCTATAAATACAAATTTGTCTTACCTGAAACATTATACATACAGGGATATCCACAGAGAATCTATTCACCAAGGTGCACTAGGCATTAACTTATTGGACCTTCTCACCTCCCACACCACTGATGCCAGCTCTTAGAACTACAAGCAAGGAGACCACATGAACCACACCTTCTCAGTCCAAGACAACATACACTGATAAAATTAAAGCAGGAAATTGATTCCTTGAAAAAAGCAGACTTAATGTTTGCATTTTACTACAAAGCTCAGAAATGACAGTATGCTGCAAGCAGTATCAGAACTCAGAAAAGAAGCTACAAACATTCAGAATAAAATCACAACCTACAGAAAACTTGCTAGTAAATGCAAGAATGGTCAAACTGAGCTGCAATTATGAATAATAAATAAATACATGCATGTATATACATACATGCATACACACATACATAAATAGCTATGATAAAACTTAAGACGTCAAAAGATACATGTGAAGAAATTTGATCATATTTGACCTGCCAAAAGATGAACAAGGTCTTTCATCCATCATGATCTCCAATTTTTTTTGCGCACTTTTTTACAGCACCTTGGTGCAAAGACCTCTCTTCCATGTTAACAAGTCAGTAAAATGAAACACAACAAAATATGATCATACCTACACTCCATCAATGTTACTTTTGTTGGGTAATTTTTGTTTTAGTTTTTGACAGCATTTTTTAATACCACCTTGACTTGTGCAGAGTAAGTTTTTCCTCACCAGAGTACAACCATGGAGTTGGTTATGTAAATTAGGTGGGTGGGATCAAGTCTTTAAATGGGGATACAAAACAATCTTTTTTCTCTTTTTATTTGTTTTTTGAATTATGATTCTCGATATTCAGAAATTGATAAAGCATGACTCATAGGATGAGATAGCTGAACATATGGAAAGTTTACTTGAATTGCAAATTAACACTTTCTTAAACGTGCATAGTTAAAATAGAAACATTTTTAAAAATATTTATAACTAAAACAGCTGCTCTAGAATAGTTTCTGAAATTTACTTCTTGACAGCAGTTCTATGATAAACAAAGCTTTCCTTTCTTCAAACTAAATACAGAATTATGATGTCAATTACATAAATGTATTGGAATTAATTCATATACTACTTTATACACATAAACTGCTAACAATAACGTATCCAGTCAGCTATGGATAATTGCTTAGTTTCAGCCTAAAGTTCAGTCACAGTGAGTAGTTTCAAATCTTATACTGCACGATATAACACCAATACATTCTGATAATATTCATTCAGAAGTTTTTTTATCCAAGACTGCTGACCCTTCAAAAGGACAATTGAGAGAACCCCTCAATGCTCAATGCCACTGCCTAGGTCAATAGCTTCAGTTCACCCCTTCACTGTTATTTTATTATATATTTTTTTTAATTTTAGGGTCTGCCAGATGATTTAAATAAAGTTAGAGAGCCCATATACGTTTAATGTTTTTTTCTCATATATCTGCTTAGCAGCTGACTTGTCAACTCAGACGAGCTGAAAATAACATTTGTAGTAAACTTCTAGCAACTTCACCTAATTATTTTATTTTTATCTATAGTCCCACTAAGCTAGTGGCATCTTTTTAAGGGAAACCCAATTTGGCAGGGGCACTACGGAGCTTCCCTTACTGTTTTAGATAGGTAATGTAGGATCTTTTACAACCACATGAGCTACCAGCAACTCAAGCAGATGGGACTTCAGTTTAAAAATATAAGAGGCCTTGACATGCTCTCTACAAAGATGAATAGTATGATATTAGCAATGCTGATAAGGCTTTAAAAACAATAATAGATAAGACTTTTCAAGTGAAAGTATTATAGTTTGTTTTACACTGCTTTTTATTCAATAATCCTCACTAACATTAATGTAACAGTATTAAAGCTCATGCTATGTGAAGACTAGCTAAATACATATTTTCTCTTCAGCATTTCAGCTGTGGCTAGAACATTTCTATAAATAATAACATTAAGCAGCTATAATTATGCTCTACTCTTATTTACACTGAAATATGTTTGTATTTTTTATTTTTCTTGACTCATACTGGATCTTATCTAAAGATGGAATGTGACAAATGGGTAAATGGTTTCACTCCACTTCCAGCTTATCATTCCTCCATAAGCTATGACACTTACTATAACTAAAATACTTTTGTTACATGTAATGTGGGCAAGAAGGAACACTTTAGATGAAACATGGGTTGGGTGGATTAAAGTCCTAACTACCACTGCACAGATATTTATATAATCTCGCTTGTTTCTTTACTTTGCATATAATTCAGTTTGGTTGGCCAATCTGTACATAACATTTCTGAGTGATTAATCTGTGGGTAGGGGAAATCATATACCATTAGTACAGATCACATTAATAGAGAAGGGGTAGGTGAAAAAGATACACCATTAGTACATGTCACAGTAACAGAGCTATTTGCATGTCATTGGCCTTGTTTCCTGCTTCACATCTGCACAATGATTGGTACTGTCCTTTGAAATACCTGCATTTAGGTGAAAGTCATAGATGACTATTTCTTAACTTTTAAATAAAAAAATTACAATTTCAAGCAAGTAGTGCCAAACCTGAATTCAATACATCCAAAAGACCACACATGGATACAATTCCCATAGGGCTTCCTCAAATCTATTTTGTTCATGTAAAAAGCCCAGTGTATAGACACTCAATTCGGAATTCCAGAATATCAATCTTGAATGTCAAAGGAAAGGAACAGAGCTAATGAGAGAAGAGGACTGGCCAGGAGTTAACCTATAAGTAGCATATGTATCTGGATTGGCTGATAGAGGTCTAACTGTGCTGCAAGAAATGAGGAAGAAAAGGACCAGTAGTGTGGAACGTGTGGGAGGAATGATTGGCAGGTGAGTGCTAGTGTGCATGTGTGGATTGGTAGAAATAAGTGAATTCTGACTGGTGGAGGGAGTCTATAGGAGAATAGACTGTGGATGAGACTAATCTGCTGAATAGTTCCCAGAGATACCAGCCTTATTGAGGGTCAATCACTTTTACAGCGGTACCTCTCATGGAATTCAGTGAAACTATTCAGGGTTAATGCAAAGACACAAGAATGAAAGCACAAACACAAAATACAAAAACAAATTTGCAAAAATATAGCAATTTATACAAATTCACTCTTCCTCTGGCATTACTGCATCCCAGAAATTAAATAAAGTGTCCTGAAACATTTAAATGGTGTACCTAGCAGCAAACTAAACCAGTTTGAAGATACACACCTCTAACTTATTAGCAGTCAGACAACTGACTTAGGGTCTGGTAGTTGGCTTAGAGGATTAAGGAGCTGTTTTTTGTGGTCCAGTGGTGCAAGGTTTGATTCCCTTAGCTTCCATTATCTAACTGCATAACTCTGAGCAAATCAGTTAACCAAACTCACTCCTAAGCTTTGTCTGAAAAAGACCCATTGAGATCAGTGCTCTGTCCTAGAAAACAAATGCTATCATTTGCAACACAACCTGAATTTAGTTCCAGCTGCAGGTGTGTCGAAAGAATCCAGTTGTAATCATGTTACCAAAAAAGTTATAGTGTCATACTAAATGTTAGTAGCATCACAGTGGGTTTGATATGTAACAATGACAAGAGGCCAGTGGGAAGCTACTTAACAAGTCCATAGTGCTTTCATCATAAGTGGCTCCATCAGGTCTACCAGAAGTTATAAGAAACAGAAAAAAAATAGTGAACCAAAAGGCAAAAATGCATAAAAACCTATTAGCATAGAATTAAATGATCAGTAAGAATTAAATGGTTATGACTGTTTCAAATAAATGTAGCTGATAAAGCAGAATCAGGCTCACAGTTCAGAGTTTATGTCTGTGAATGGACTTACTTGAGGTCATTCCTGTAAAACTTATTGTGGTCAGATTTACTTAGTTCTAAGATGCTTTTGAAAGATCATCAGGTCCTGGGCCTTGGTAGACTTTTAAGCATATAATCCACTTGTAGTGTTTTCTCTTCTCAAGCAAAACTCCATTGTTGCCTTCCAAAGGGCTGTTGTGGACATATTCTATGAAATGAAAATTGAGTTTTGCATAGTTCCTGCAGCTCAGTGTATGTCTGGTGACTGGCTTTGTCCTATCTTTAGGCAGATATCAGACATGTGATTAGTACGTCTCCATTTGAGAGAGTTAATGGGTCTTTACAATATAAAATACCCAACATCCATTACATATAGCAAAATAAACAACATAGAAGGGTACTGGGGGAATGATTGGTGCCAAATTCATGGTCTTAAACTCAATGCAAAAAAAATACATTATTACCCCCTTTGGCAAAGAAGATGTTCCTTCAGATTACCATATTTATAATAACACCCTAAGCTCTAAATCATTGGTAAGATATTTGGGCATACAGGTTGACGGCAACATTAATTATGATCACCATGTCTCAACGGTGGTAAGGAAGGCATTCTACATTGCTCATCTCATAAGCAAGGGCATAGCTTCCAGAAACAAAGAGGTTCTTCCCTCATCAGGCTAATAATAGAGTACAATGTTGCCTTTGGTATGTATCTAAATGCACCTGGAGCAATTGGAGAGACCTCAAAAGTTCTTCACAAAGAAAATTCATGGTCTTAAGTACATGTCTTACATGTACAGACTGAAATCACTGTCACTATACTCTATATCATATATAGACTACTCAGAGGCAGCCTGTGCCTTACATACAGAGCAACCTCTGATCCTGCCATAATGGAAATGCAGCACATTCATAAGTCAAATTGCACACGATTCACTTGATCTAGGGACTTTAACCTAGCATGTGACATGAACAGGACTTGCTGGAGAAACATATAGATCTCCCAACGTTTGTCTCTCCTCTGGAATAAACTTAGATTACAGATTAAACAGAGTCCCTCATTAACCCTTTTTTAATTGTAAGTTGGACGACTGGATGGGAAACCGGACATTCACCCCAAGGGATTCACCTGTCTCCCTCTTGGATAGTGGTAGTTAGTGCTAATTTAGGTCTGCTAATAGCATAGGCTATTTCTCTAGACCCTTAAGAGAAAAAGGGTTGAACTTGGTTAGGCTTGTAAGGCCCCTAGGGCCATTAGCCTAGTAACTTCCTATGAACTTATGAACCTATGAATTAATAAAGATATTTTCATGTCTTCAGCTCTGTATATTCCATCACATTCTCACAATTATTGTCATCCATTGCAACCCTTATATTTAAGAAAAGTCATATACCATTAATGTAAGCCATACAACTAAAAATGTTATCATGTCTTCAGCCATGCCTGTTGCTTCACATCTACACACCCATTGCAGCTGTGTGTTGCAGCACTTGCATTTGGGTAAAAGTCATGTACTATTAGTACATATCATATAACCAGAGATATTTACTTGTGTTCAGCCCTGTTTGTTGATTTACATCAAAGTTACCATTGCTTTTGTGCCTTGCAGAACCTGCATCTATTTACAGAGCAGTCACTATCTCTACAGTTTCCACTTCAAGCAGATATTCCTAACCCATGTCTGTGTACCGATCCTCCCTTCCCCAAACGCTAGGGCAGACTTCTGAGTTATATCTTTAAAGTGTTCTATTCATTAAACATTTGATAGTAATTATAATTTGACAAGTCTAAAACTGACATTATAGCTGTTTAATTTTGGCCATAGTGTGGTATTAAATCAAGAATTACGGTCCCTGATGTGCAACCTAAATGAACATTTTTCACTGGGCATTTCTGAATAGATTGAATGACACTGCTCATCACTGGCTGGCCAGCTTTGCTCACTTCCCACTGCCATGCCCACCCACCCTTCCTTCATCTTTATTTTAGTATTCCTTACCCTGCCACCCTTCAAAATATTATTAGTCTCCAAATCAAATAAATGCAAAAATCATACAAATAACAGAATTATTGAATAAGGACCACTACCTCACAACAGCAATATAACAAATCAACAAACTTCTACAATAATCAGCTCTATCCCTGGGATTCAACAACATCTATGCAAGAATAAGAGTATTCTTGCATGGAGTGGTTTGTGTCTATTTAGCACAGCAGCGAGCCTTAAATATTCATGAAGGCACGCTGCTGTACCTGCTACATGGACATGAACCATGAATGAGTGCAGGGGGCATGTCCAAGTAGTGCACGGACACTGAACACACTGCCTGCACTCAGAAAGTCTCATATGGCACTTTCTAAGCCAAACTGGCATAATATTAGAGCTTTACTTTAATATTATTCCAGTATTTCAGTGTCCATGGACACTGAAATGAAATAATGATCATTTCAGTGTCTGGAGACACTGAAATAAACATCAGCAACAAGAAAGCAATGCAGGGGGTGTGTGACAGGTTCTGTGACACACCTCCTGCATTGCTAAAGTGCTGTATGACACTTCTGCAGCCTGATAAAGCAGGAAATGTGTGCAAATGCACACATAGAGGATAAATCCCCCAAAAGTGACAAAACACACATATAGCCCCACAGACATAGAAAGTTGATACAGAACAGGTCATGCATTACCATGAATTATGTAAGGGTAGAAGTCTGAAAGCAAATGTATGCCAATATCCCCTTACAGCAGTGCATGTTAACAAAGGCACAGCTGATGGGGGGAATAAACAATACATTAGGGGTACACCTGAAAAATCACCCTCACACACTTAGAAAGTTGATAGATAACAGGATATGTATTAGCAGGAGTCCCTGAAGGATAGAAGCCTGAAAGCCAAATGAATGCAATTATTTCATGATTGCAGTCCCAATTAGTTGTCAGAACACCACAAGACACACCCATACAGCATAATAATATAACATAATAATATAATAATAATATATAATTTTTTCTTTATAGCCTAAGGAATGTTTAAGTGTAGCTAAATGGGTGTGCACATTATGTCCCTCCGCTTAGCATAGCTTAAACATCCCGTAGGAGCTAAATGCAAATATGCAGATAACATTTCCAAGTTGAGATAATGTACCGGTTAGAGTTGTGGCTTTACATGCGGGCATTCATGGTTCAAGTACCAAGACAAGCAACACATTTTCCTATGTGAAAGTAGTGTTAAAATTATTTTGTAAACTTAAATTATGTAGCAACTGTTTTTTGTCAACCAGGGTAGTGTAACAGTTCCAAAAGTGAGATGTCAATGTAGAAAATATATGAAATCCCAATATAAACACAAGCGTCCCATACAGTATAGTCACACAAGAATATAATTTAATGAAAGCACTTAGGGGGGTGTCATGGAAGGTACACGTAAAATTATAATATGTGTATAAATATTATTTTATAATCTAAAATTATAATTATAATATGCTTAAACATGCCTTAATCACTCTGTATCCATCAGATCATGTTCTGCCCAGCAACAAAATAGTCAGCCCTGCAAAGTCCCGAACCCGGGATGCTATCCTCTACAATCACAGCAAAATACCACTACACCATCTAAGCTATGAGAATGTGCAATACTTCAACAAACATATCATGCATTCTGGTCATTTAACATTAATGAAAAAAAACAGCAGTCCCAAGTGTCAAACCAATGACTCAGAACACTATAGTCAGAGAATTATACCACCACACTATCTGAACTGTAGAAATTAACATTGCTTTTTCAAACATATGCAATAGAGGCATACAATATTAGGGAGAAAGCTTTGTGGAATCATTCATGTGTTGTATATAGAGATTTACACACACGCACACACACACACACACATGCATATATATCTATCTATATATATGTATATATATATATATATATATATATATATATATGTGTGTGTGTGTGTGTGTGTGTGTGTGTGTGTGTGTGTCTGTTGAAACATATATATGAAAAAGTAGAGTCATAATATAGCTATACATATATAAAAATATAAAGGAAGAAAAAAAAAAATATATATATATATATATATATATATATATATATATATATATATATATGGGTTCCCTTCAGAAGCTTGAAATACTGAAATCTTGAATTTTAGTATTTTGAGCCCAAGAAGCCGAATCCACAGAACAGCGAAAGTTCAGAAGCGCAAAATTCAAAACCTCGAATACTGGAGGCTTTGAATTTCACGCTTCTAAACTTCCACTGCGTTCATGTCTTCAGGTAAGTATGTGTGTGTGTTAAGGGGATTGGGTAGGGGCTGTAGTGTGTGTCAGTGTGTTTTGTTGCTGTGGTGTGTGTATGCGTGGAGAATGTAGCTTGTGTGGTGGTGTCTTGTGTGTGTTTGTATGTAGTGGGACCTCGGAGTGAGAATATTTAAGTAGGGGGGTGTGGGGGCGGTGCAAAGGTGGCCCCCTGCTGTCATGTAGTAGACAGATTGTGTGTGTTTGTGTGGAGAATGATGTGTGTGTGTGTGTGTGTGTGTGTGTGTGTGTGTGTGTGTGTGTGTGTGTGTGTGTGTGTGTGTGTAGTAGTAGTAGTACCGCGAAATTCAAAACCTCCGGTATTCGAGGTTTTGAATTTCGCAGTTTTCAGGTTTTGTTGTATGGATTCGGTTTCTTGGGCTTGAGATACTAAAATTCTATTAATGTTACGTCTGATGAAGCGGTTAAAACCGTGAAAGCGCTTACGTTTTTCAGTGTTTGTTTGTAATAAAACAGTGTTTCAGAACTATTCTCTTATCGTTTGGATATATTTTTATGAACAATCGAGATTCTAAGTTGTTGCTGCTTAAGGGTGTTTGGTGATACATTATAACTTTTTCGGTGGACTTTTGTGGATATATATATATATATATATATATATATATATATATATATATATATATATATATGTATGTATATAACATGAAGTGCAGTTATACCTCAGAACCATCTCTCTCAACCTGTTAGTGCAAGAAGCCTGTACAAAGGCTGTAAAGGGGGGGGGCATGTATAGAGACATATTTCAAATATTGCTGTTACAAATGAAGACATTTGCTGCAGCAACAGGATGCATTTCAGCAGACAATTACTGAAGGATATGAGAATGGAAACTAAAATGTTATGTTATTATTTACTGACAAAAATCCTTGGATCATCACCGTGATTTACCAGACAAATACAAATAGATTGTGGAACTGAACAAAAGTATGGGCCAAACATCTGGACATTCTGTGAAAGTCCTGGCAGTGGACAGATATGCTCAGAAACCCCTTAATGCAATGAATCCAGATCAAACTTGACAAAGTGGGGGACAAAGGCCTGAAAATTGGGACATATCCAAAATACATGAGTAGATAAGCTGAGAAAGTTTATGAAGTAACACTGTATGTCCTAACATATATCAACTGAAATATCACAATTCCAGGACTCAATTGCTTCCCATTAGTTAGTGACCTCATTCCCCACGTCATCCCACTGATGTGTCAGGAATACACAACAATTATGGGGACCAGACCAAAGATATCAGCCAGGAAACTGGACACCCTCCGAATGTGTGGACATAACACAACATTAGAGAAACAACACCGAGCTACCACGCAATGTCCAAACTACAATCAAACTTCTGTAATACTACCCAAGTCCAGCTCTGGGGATGTACAACTACATTAGCAAATATAACAGGGACTACAGGGATGTAACACTAGTGGAAAGCAGATAGGGGTGTGAAAGTGCACATCCCCAACCAATTGCACCACAGTCACAGCAACATACCAGTAAGCAAACCGAATGCTACAGTATAATGACTATATGAGCAACAGTATCCCGTTTGCCACTCACACATTACCCATCCAAATACTGCCCCAAGTAACATGGTAGTGAGAATCTAGATGTTTTACGGGACATATCACGGTCTACATGTACAAACATATACAGATGATAGGGAGCCAGAAAACATGCACAGTTAGATAGAAAGGGCCCATGACACTCATATGTACCCCCTCCCTACACAGCCCAAATAACATGTACACACTACACTGCTACATAAACCTGACAGACTTTTAACAATGGGCAGACATACACAGACCTCTCAAATGTACAGTATCCCACAGAATGTATAGGCACAGGACTCATATCTATGGCCGCTTCCTTTGGGGACTATTACATCACTGGGATGGTAGCAGGAATTAATGCAATAAATAATGATGCTACATACCTCTGAACCTCTTAGTGCATGACAACTGGTCAAAGCCTGACATAATTGGGGACAGAGGCCCAAACGCAGGGGTATATTGGACTTATTGCTGTTATAAATGTTGTTAGTGTTACTGGCTTTGTTGTAACATATCTTTTCTGAGGTATATGAAGTCAGTAACACCAATGGATGTTAGAATTTACTGACTGCATTCCCCAGAGTATCCTACTGATTAGCCAAGGATAACAACTGTCTGGGGAACAGACCAAACATATGAGCTATGCATCCGGACAGTGTCTAGGCCTCTGGACAGTGCAGAGGCATGACCGCAGTAATGTAACAGAATGAAAATCTCCTGACAGCTGCCAAAAATGTCACCCAGCACCTTATGAAGTGCAGTAAGACCAACATGACACTCACTCACATCACCTCTGGACAATTAGCCATGTATATTTAATTACAGCATGCACTATAGGGATGGAACTGTAGTGAAAAGTCACGAGTGGTGCAAATGTTTTTGGGTGGACATTTTTGCACCACTCGTGACTTTTCACTACAGTTCCATCCCTATAGTGCATGCTGTCACATACCAGTACCCAAAATGACCTCTAGAGTAGAACGACTGTCTGAACAAACATATCCTGATTGCCAGTCACACACTACACTGATATATATTGGCCAAATTCACAGTGTACTGGGAATCCTTTGGTGTTACAGGACATTTCACAGTCAGCCCCTACAAGCATACAGACCTGATAGACCAGCAGCAGCTGTAGCAGCATGCAGAGTCAGATAGGTAAAGGATGTATGGCAGTCACATCTGCTACTCTCCCTACCCAGTCCAACAAATATCTACACACAGCACTGCTACACAGTCATGGCATTCTGTTCACAATGGCCAGACATACATAACTGTCATATGTATAGATTTCCACAGAATTAACAGGGTATGGAGCCATAATCCTGACAACTGCTGCATACCATGGCCAGGAATCTACCAGGTCATTGGGATGAAAACTTGAGTGCATTTGGTAACTAATGATATAGCATACCTCTGCATCTCATAGTGCAGGACATCAGGACAATGCATGACGTACTTGTGGGACAGGGGGCTGGAAAGAGGGACATATCATACATAATGGTGTTACAAATTGTAACAGTAGCTGGTGTTACACGTGTTGTTGTAACATAACATCCCTGAAGGAAATGATGTATGAAACACCAATGGATGTCAACAGTTAGTGACTACAATCCTCACATTATCCTACTAACCCCACAAAAAAACAGATGTTGTTCGAGGAACAGACCAAACATAACAGGCAAACATCTGGCCAGTCTGTGGACAATTGGCCAGGTGAGAGGTATGTCAGAGGCATATCACTGTCAGATGTCAAGTCACAAAGTAAATGCATGTCCAGATGAACCATGTCATTCTAGCAATACTCCATGTGTATAACAGCACTAATGACATACAATCTGTACACAGTTCTGGAGCTTTGTCCCCCATGTTGTTGGGCTGTTTCTACATGTCCTGTCCTGTGACATATTTCCACCTACTGTCTGTGAATCTGTAGCCCCACACCTTCATAATATCCCCCGCACAGGCAAGGAAAATGGGCAAGGCCCACATGAAGGGCGTCTCATATGTTGGAACTAGCAGCAGTGTCCAGGCCCACAGCACAATACTATGTGGGCACCTGCATGGCTTTATGGCCTCAGCAATACCCGACAGGACAACATCAAACCCTTCAAGGTAGGCTGAACACCTGTAGTAGACAGCAGCAATACACAACTACCATGATAGGTGTAAATAATCACAGGACAGGCCAAGAAGGAACAGGTGCCTCATTAGAAGCCATGTCACCTTATTCTGCACAAGCAAATAAGGTCACAGGTGATGTATCCTAAGGCTGTCTTTGAGTGCAAACTGGAGACATCCACCAAGGCCAATCATCAGGCCTTCCAAATGTGTGTCTGCAATTCCGGAGGCAACACACATATCTCCTCTGTAGTGATGGTCAATAACACCACATACACATATGCCATGAGAATGAACTGGTGAGCAATGGTTAGCAATGTTCAGCTATGCTTATCAGGTTTAACAACACATTTCTGTTGTCCTCACCCCTCTCTCTGGGGTCTGAGTGTCCAAATTCACCTCCAAATTATGTACAAATGTGCAGCTGTTGCTGTATAAGAAAGGAACAGCTACAGATCTTCTGTACACCCATCCTGCACATCTGTAGCTATCTTTCATATTGTTCTTCCCTCTGCATGCCCCTTTTCTACCACTTGCATATCACCCATTTTCTTTTCTTTTAAAGAATTAGTGTGGGTGTAAGCGTGAGTAACAGCAACAAAATTATCAGCCCTGCCAGGCCTTGAACCCAGGGCTCTGGACACCATAGTCAATGCAATGTACCACTACACCATTTGAGCTGTTGGAATTGCTTCTGCTTTTTCCAACATATGCTTATTCAACAGTAGGGAAAGATTCCGTAGAATCAGTCAGGTGTTATATTTATACATATACACATGTATATATTATGTAAATGCATATATATGGAAAAATATATACATAATATAAATAGTGATATACATATAAAATATAATATATATATATATATATATATATATATATATATATATATATATATATAAACTATACTATATATATATATATATATATATATATATATATATATATATATATATATATATATATATATATCTTCATAACATGTAGTGGAGTCATACCACAGAACCATACCTACAACCTGTTACAGCAAGAAATCTGGCCCAAGGCGGTCCAAATAGGGGGACAGTGGGACAAAACTAGGGACATATTTTAAATATTGCTCTTATAAATGTAGAATGTTGCCAGAATGACAGGGTTTGTTTCCACTTGCATGTTCTGAAGAATGTGAGTTCTGAAACTGAAATGTATGTCATCATTTACTGTCAGAAATCCTCAGATCATCACAGTGATTTACCTGGGATATAAAAATAATGCATCTGTGGAACAGACCAGAAATATGAGCAATAAACCTGGACATACTGCAACAATCCAGACAGTCCAGATGTAGGCTCAGAACCCCTTAGTGCAATGAAACTGGGCCAGGCCTGAAAAAGTGGGGGGAGGAAGCCATGGAAATAGGGACATATCATAAATACTGGAGTAGATAAACTGACACAGTTGCTGCAGTAACACCCTCATGTCTATCCTAACATATATATTGACTGAAATAGCACATGTCCAACATTCAATTACTCCCCACTAGTTTGTGACTTAAATCCTCACATCAGCCCACTGATGTGTCAGAAATACACAACACTTATGGGGGCCAGGCAACAGTACGTCCTACAAATATCTGGACATAGCATCACATTAGGGAAACTACACTCAGCTTCTAAGCATGTCATCAAGCACTGTCCAAACTACAATCAGACTGACATAACACTAACCCAAATCTGCTAGGGGGAAATACACATGCATTGGCAAATATATCAGGCACTACAGGGATGTCACAGCACTGAAAAACAGACACCAGTGTGAAAGTGCATACCCGCAACCAATTCAACCACTGTCACAGTGACATACCGGTAAGCCAGATGAACAGTACAGCATAAGGACTGTGTGAACAAAAACATTTCAACATGTTTGCCACTTACACACTACCCCCACATATACTGCCCCATCTCACAGCGTACTATGACGCCTGACCATGGTATGGGGCATGTCTCAGTCTGGCCCTACAAACATATACAGCTGATAGACCACCAGAAACAGGAGTAGCATGCACAGGCAGATAGAACAGGAGCCATAACACATACATCCACCCCCTCCCTACACAGGCCAAATAACATTCACACAATACACTGCTACATAATCCTGACAGTCTGTCAACAATTGCCAGAAATATACAGACCTCTCAATTGTACAGAATCCCATAGAATGTCCAGGCTTTCCCTCATATATAAGGCCTCTTCCACATAACATGTCTGGCAGTCTGATGCATCACTGGGATGATGTCAGGAATGTAGGCACTAAATAATCCTATACCATACCTATCAACCTCTTATTGCATGACATCTGGATGAAGCCTGACATAATTGTGGGACAGAGGCCCAAAAACAGGGGCATATTTGAAATATTACTGTTATAAACTGAGAATGTTGCTATTGTAACAGGGTTAGGTGTAACAGATCTTTCTGAGAGATATGAGGTCAGAAACCCAAATGGATGTTTGGAGTTATTGACTGCCATCCCCAGAATATGCTACTGATTTTACAAAGACGAAAAATGTCTGAGGAACACACCAAACATAGGAATCCAAATTCTGGCCATTCTGTGGATAGCCCTACAGGTAAGATTTATGTCAAACACATAACACTGTCAGAGTTAAAATAACGCAGACACTCCATGTCCACACAAACCATGTTAGACTAGTATTAATCCAAATCTATAACAGCAATACTTACAGTCTGTTCCTATGTCTGGAACATTCTCTGCCATTTTGTTGGCCTGTCTCCACAGTTTTGGTTGTAACAGGTATTTCCAAATACCCTCTGTGATGCTGTTGTTCACACACCCCATGAAGTCCTCCTCACTGGAAATTAAAAGGGCCAATGCTCACATGACATACTCAGTGATAGGAGTGTGTTGCCATGCCATCAGCTATATGAATACCAACACAGCTGTCCTGCACGCAATTAGCAAGTGGGGGGCACCAATTGGTGAACAGGCCATTAGCTCTGAATGAGCATTACCTACAAAAGGCAAGCTAATGCCTATGTACAACAGATGTACACCCTACACCCTTGAGAGAGAGAGAAACAGTGAAACGAAAAATAAAAAACAAACAGGACATAACTACCTACACTTGAATAAAACAAACAGGTATGTCAAACAAATAAGCATGTAATGGACTGCAGTAGGGGTTATGTAAGAATGGAAAATATGAATTGTAACATATATGTCTCAACAAGACTTTCTGTACTGATATATTGCTGATCAGAACCTACGGCCATAGCATCAGGGTCTGTCTGCAGTGACACAGATCGTAGGTCAGGCCCCTGAGTCATCCCAGGAAAAGATGGCTCACATATGATTAGTACTACAGTGTGTGTTGAACAATGCTAGGCCAGCTACTGGGATGTCATACATATCCTTATCTTACTTGTGAATACAACTATGATATACTTGGTTGTCTCAGAAATGTGAGAGACTTACACATGGTATTTGCATAGTAAAGTACTGTTGCACACATGTGTGTTGAACTGCATGTGATATACTGAGCTCATACCATTAAACTCTCCAGTGTTATGCACACTGAAGATGTGTCCCTCATATTTGTAGTCATTTCCTCATACAGTTGTGTTTCTGTGAAGACTGACATTACAACATCTCCTTCTTTTTCTTTTGGCTGTTCCCATTAGGGGTCACCACAGTGGATCATCTGTTACCATTTCTGCCTGTCCTCTGCATCCTGCTCTGTCACACTAACCACCTGCATGTCCTCTCTCACCACATCCAGAAACCTTATCTGCGGCCTTCCTCTTTTCCTCTTACATGGCAGCTTCATCCTTACCATCTTTTTTCCCAATATACTCAGCATCCCTCTGCAGCACATGTCCAAACCAATGTAATCTTGTCTCTCTGAATTTGTCTCAAAACCATCCAACATGGGCTGACCCTGTCATATACACATTGCTAATCCTGTCCACCCTCATCACAACCAGTGCAAATCCTAACATCTGTAACTCTCCCACGTCCAGAATTTTTGTCAATGGCACTGTCTCCAACCTATATAACATAGCTGGTCTCACTACCCTCTTGTAGACCTTCCTTTCACTTTTTCTGGCACTCGTCTGTCACAAATCAGTACTGACACTCTTCTCCAACCTCTGCATCTTGCCTGTACTCTCTTCTTCACCTATCCTGCACAGTCATCATTACTCTGAAATGTTGATCCCAATCATTTAAACTCATCCACCTTTGTCAACTCTACTCCCTGCATCCTCAACATTCCGCTACCCTCCCATTCACACATGGATATTCTGTCTTAGTCCTGCTGACCTTCATTCCTCTCCTCTCTAGAGCATATTCCCACCTCTCCAGGTTCCCCTAAATCTGTTCCTTACAGCTCACAATGTCATCTGCAAATATCTTAGTCAACAGGGACCCCTGTATGATCTTGTCTATCAGCCTATCCATCATCATTTCAAATAAGAAAGGGCTCACAGCTGAGCCCTGATGTCATCCCACCTCCACCTTAAATTCATCTGTCGCTCCCACCATAGACATCACAGCTGTCACATCACCCTTGTACATGTCCTTTACCACTCTTACATATATCTCTGCCACTCATGACTTCCTCATACAATGCCACAACTCCTCTGTAAGTACCCTATCATATGCTTTCTCTAAGTCCAGAAAGACACAAAGCAGGTCCTGACCTCCTCTGTACTTCTTCAGCAACAATATTAGGGCAAACATCGCATCTGTAGTGCTCTTTCCTGGCATGACACCATACTGCTGACCACTGCTCATCACCTCCCTGCTTAATCTAGCTGCCACTACTCTTTCCCATAACTTAACGCTTTGACTGATCAATGTTATCCCTCTGTAGTTACTACAGCTCTGCACATCAACCCTATTCTTAAAATGTTACCCAGACACTTTCTCTCCACTCCTCATGCAACCTCTCACTTTTCAAGATATCATTAAACAATCTGGTGGTTAAAAACACCACTGCCATTTCCCTCAAATACCTTCAGGCTTCCACATGTATGTCATGTGAACCAACAAGCTTTCCAGTATTTATCCTCTTCATAGCTATCCTTACTTCCTCCTTGGTAAGCCGTTGCACTTTCTGATTCACAATACCCACATCATCCAACCTTCTCTGCCTCATTCTCTTCATTCATCAGCCTCTCAAAGTACTCTGTCCATCTGACCAACACACTCCCCTTGCTTGTGAGTACATTTCCCTCAGTACCCTTTATCATCCTTATCTACTGCACATCTTTCCTAGCTCAGTCCCTCTGTCTAGCCAATCAGTACAAGTCCTATCATTACTTCTCAGTGTCCAGCCTGTCAGAAAACACTTCATATGCCTCATCCTTAGCCTTTGCCACCTCTCTCTTTGCCATGCACCCCATCTCCTTAGACTCCTGTCTACTTTCCTCATCTCTCTCACAATCGCACTCTGTCTACCCCAGTCTCTTTCTCTGTATACTGTCCTGTGCTTCCTCTGTCCACTACCAGGTCTCCTTGTACTGCTTCCTCCATCCACATGTCACACCAAGCACCTTTCTAGCCATCTCCCTTACTAGATCTTCTGTACTTACCCAGATGTTTGGTAAATTGTCACTGCCACCCAGTACCTGTCTTAACTCTTCCCTGAACTCCACCTCAGAATCACCCTTTTCCAGTTCCCACCATTTGATCCTTGGTGCTGCCCTCACACTCCTCCTCTTCTTGATCACCAATGTCATCTTACAGACCAACATTCTGTGCTGCCTAAATACACATTCCCCCTTCACCACTTTACAGACTCCAATCTCCTTCAAACTGACCCTCCTACATTGGATATATTCTACTTGTGTACATCTTGTTCCACTCTTGCATGTCACCCTATGCTCCTGTCTCATGTTATAGCACATATTCAACACAGCCATGTCCATCTTTTTTGCAAACTCCACTACCATCTCACCATCTGCATTCCTTTGCTTAACACCATACATACCCATCACTTCCTCATCCCCTCTGTTCCCTTCACCAACATGCCCATTGCAATCTGCTGCAATCGCCACTTTGTCACTCTTGGGTACAGTCATCACCACATCATCCAACTGACTTTACATTTCTCTTTCTCATCCCTTGCAAAACCAACTTGCGTAGCATATGCATTAACAACAGTCCTCATTACACCATCAGTTTCCAGCTTCATAAACATCACTCTATCAGACACTCATTTCATCCTCCAAAAACACTCTTGGCATACTATTCCTTCAGGATAAACCCTACCCTTTACTCCTCCCATCCACACCATCATAGCACAATTGTAGAAGGAAAGGGATGTAGATTCTTCAATAAACACCGCTCGTACACAGGATAAAAGGAATAATTTATTGTAAAACACATGAGTAAATCACTGGTTTAGCGCTTTCAACTGGAAAATCCAGTCTTCCTCAGAACAATGTAAGGATGCATATCCAGTGTTTAAATAGTATCAAACCTTCATTCAATTTAAAAAAACGCCAAAATCTTTAAAGCTGTACAAGCCTAGATTCTTTACCCACATATCAATATAATGTGAACTATGCACAAAATATAAAATCTTATAAAGAATGTTAAAAACAATATAATTTCCATTATACTGGTGAACCACACTAGTATATACAAAGCTATCTAGTGGAAAATTAACTATACATTAGTAATCAAACTGTTTCTGACACTGCATCTACACTTAGAATAAAGTCTAAAAATAATCGTATATAATAAATGCATAAATTCCTAAGAGGCAATTCTAAGTACATACATCACTATCCACTAAATAATGAATGCTGAAAAATAATGTAGAAATAATCTTGGATTAGAGAATGATCTGGTGAGAAAAATAGTACATTAAAAGATACATATTATGTAAGAATAACTACTAAATATACAATAATTAATCCCAAATATGAATTGTAAATAAGTCAACCAATATAAAATAATATAATTATTGTATAAGAGCTAGAATAGGTTTAATACTGATAAAATCATTGAGCCCTGGGTATCTGGTGGCATCCGTATACATCTGCCATCTACTTTCATATGATGCCAGGATCATTTTCCAATTTCCTCCATATGGCGTGCACGTCACCTGATCAATAATAGTAAAATGAAAGCCATGCTCATTCCCTCTTTCCTTAATGTGCCTGTACAATGCGTTTTTAGTATCACATTTCTGGATTTTATATAGATGTTCATAAATTTGTTTCTTAAGTTGTCGTTCTGTTTTACCAATGTAGTAGGCCGTGCAACAAGTGCACGTGGCCAAATATACCACCTGTTTGGTATAACAACTACCTGTCCTACACTTAATATAAGTGTGGTTGATATCGTCTAGTTGAATGTATTTAGCTTCATTGATGTACCTACACTGGTTACATCTGCCACATTTGGTGGTTCCTTTATATACATCAACACCTACTGTACGGTAACAGGCTCTCTCTAATATTTTCTTTAAATTAGGAGCAGTCTTATATACCCATTTGGGGGATGTACCTATCTGTCCCCCTAAATTTTGTGTAGTGATGATATCCCAATGTCATTGTAAAATCTCCTTGACAGCATTCGTGTAGGGTGTGTATGTCAAAACGCATGCTCTTCCAAAATTGTCATCACTGAAATTTTTGTCAAGTCTGACATCATTATCGGTGGGAAGCATATGGAAGCATAGCACAATTGTGACCTGCCTCCCATACACCTACCCCTACTCCCCTTCCAGCTGGTCTCTTGCACACACAATATATCAACCTTGTCCTGGCCATCATATCAGCTAGCTATGTCCCTATACCAGTCATACTGCCAACACAAAAAGTCCTTACCCTCACTACCACACTCCTATAGCCTTTTTCCTCTCTTCCTGCCATATGAGAGTTGTACATCCTTCAGGGTATGCCCACAAATGCAAAGGCTACTGTGCTATCGAATGACTTAAGTGTGTTACAGCAATATTAAGACAGTGTCACTAATTTTGTCTCATTGCCCTCCATGTATGTGTGGCGTCCTACAGATGTCCTGCTCTAATGGGCAGAGAGGGATGACTGGGCAGCAAGAGTGTGAATACAGTGTACCATACTGACATAGAACAGAAATGTACATCAGGTATTACCTGTGCACATGTCAGTATGAGTAGGTGTATCTGGCCGCCACGTAACAACAGGCAAAATGGCAATTAATTAAGCTGTACATAATGCGCATGTGTAATTTTATTTACTGTGCATCCAACAGAGTGACATGTCTACAGCAACTGGTTGTTGCATTGCCCTGACACATCTATGGGTTGTGAGTACTACAATAAGCATGATTAACAGTTTGAAATTGGAGGGATGTCCAACTATGTTATGACTTTGTGCCCATGCCTACTACAAACAGCTATATTAACACATACATAGCTGTATGGACTCAGCAATACCTTACTTGTAAAACCTGCCTCCACCAAAGTAGAGTAATCCCCTTTGCTGGACAGCAGCAATACACAAACCACAGGCTTGGTCCCTATATTTGCTATACAGGACAAAGTAGGAGCAGGCACCAACCTGGCATCAAGTCAGCTGCTTTCTGAACAAGCATATAAAGTCACAGGTGGATTACTGTAAGGCTAACTATTAGTACAAATTGGACACATCCACCAAGGCAAATCACAAGGCCATCTTCTCATATGTTGGCAATCTCAGAGGCAACAAACCAACCCAACCTGTAAAGGTGGTCAATCAGACCACATACCCACACAACATAGCTATAGTCAACCTGCTGCAGATAGGGTTAGGGCAAACATCAGCCCCCTGGCACAGCATCACTATAGGTGGATATGCACAGCACCTGCACCCCTCCCCTCATCACCAGTGAGTAGGTACATATTACCTACTGAAAGGTAACAAACGTAAGTATCCATGGGACATGATAATATCCCTGTCCACATCCTACATGAACTCAGGCATGTGCTCCCAGCTCCATAACACACTGTAGTCACACCAAGCCTCTGCACCATCCACGCCCAAGCCATATGAAAGATGGCCAATGTCATCCATCTACACAGACCTGAATGAGGAATAGAGGATCATGCAATTAACTGGCCCTCATTGGGGGGGGGGGTATAACACATCAGGACCAGGAGTGCAGTGCAAGCTGATACTGTGCTGATAGATTACAGGGGTATGGTGTGGTTGTGAGTGGTGGCTACTGGTATTCAATGTACATGGGCAGGTTCTGTACATAGTGATGCCAAATGTATGAGGTCCTGTGATGTGTTTCCCTATTTATGTCTTCCTGGTGCAATGTTGCATCACTGACGGGCAACATTTTCCAACATGTATCATCAAAGCCATACTACAACACCATGCAATAATGTTTGGCCGAGGATAGCAACATCTGTGTGAAAGGACCACCCTGTGGGATGATCTTGTCCACAGGGTAAATGATGTCAGCCTGCACACATGTACATACAAGCAGGTCCAAAATCATGCAACCAACCTCATACGCCATGCCCAGCAAAGGGTTACTGCCATGGCCAGGGAACCCACAGCCAGATGTGGGTGCCCAGCCATGCAACCCCCACTGACACCCACCAAGGAGCTCATCGCCAACCTCGGGGCACCCATCTCAGTACAACAACAGGGTACAGACCCCACATGCTGGAGGTGGGTGGCACACAGCTAATGAACAAGGAGCATGCAGGTAAGGCCCCAGTGCAGATTACTAGACTAGTGTAGCAGGCATACTTGTATCTGTAGAGTATCTATGTGCATGTGTCAGGTCAGATTGCAGTTGTGGATGGGGTTTTCTAATGCACAGAAGTGCACATCTATAGTGAAGGACAGCAAATTGTGTAGTATTGGGGGTTGTACTGTAAATGTGCAGACATGCTGCATCTGTCCTGTACCAATGCCACATGTGCGTCTGCTGAAAATCCCTCACTCCCGCAACTACCTAGGTCCCTCTGGTCTGCATGTGGGACAGTAGCCTGAAGCTGGTGAGTATAGAATTGTTCTAATGGGGTTTGGCAATACCCCAGGCATGTGAAGGGCATGCAATTTACTATGCACACAACTGTCAGTCATAGCCGTATTGCTTTATGTGCATGTTCACTTGTGGTGGGGCTAGCTGCATTGCACCACCGTGGTCACCACAGGGGCCTGTCTGAAGAGAATGTAACATTCCTGTAGCATACCTCACAACCTGTCAATGCAAGATTTCTGGACAGAGACCAGCAAAATGGGGGTACAAATGGCCCAAGATAGTGACATGTGTGAAACATTACTCTTGTACAGTGGATATAAACAGTGTACACACCCTTGTTAAGATGCCAGGTGTTTGTGATATGTACAAATTGAGACCACAGTATGTCAGTCCACACTTTCCAACCTTTAATGTGACCCATAACATGAACAACTCACTTGTAAAACCAATCAATCTCTTGGGCCTCAAATATGGAGTATACAAACCTTACAATAAACTGGATGCATACGTGTGCACACCTTTCAGATAATATTTTATTGCAGCAGCTTGTGATTTACTGACAGCATTCAGTCTGCTTGGGTACACACCTGCCATCTACTAAAGGCACTCTGAGTAACACCAAATAACAGTCTGCTGTCCAAGTAGGATATTCATGACATTTGCTCAGTTGTCTGCAACAGCAACAGCCATGGCTTGCAGACAGCTTACAAAGCAGCAACAGGATCTCATATTTGAAAGTTATCACTCAGGAGTAAAGTACAACAACATTGCCACAGCATTGCACAAAACATACAGGGGTGGATACAACTTGCAATACAGCACATCAAGTTTCCCAAAGACATGTGTGACAATGTGTTATGGTGTAAGGAGACTATGAATCAGCCTCACAGCTACAATAGGAAAAGATAAGTATGGTGCACAAGCAACACCTCTCTTCACCTGAAGACCACCATCCCCATGGTGAATCACCCTGGTGACATTGGCCTGCTGTGGTGATGCTGTTCTAAAGCTGAAACTGGGCCTGTAGTCATGATGGTGGGAATTCTGAACAGTTCAAAATAACACTCACGTCTGGCCCACATCCATCAGGCGTCTTCAAGAATGCTGAGGATGGAGAGGGGTGTCAGCCCTCAATATGACAAAGACCCGAAGCATGCATCCAGAGCTACCTAAATATGTCTGCACCTGAACATAGTCATGGTTATTGATTGGCCCAGCCAGAGCCTAGACCTAAACCTGATAGTAAAACCCCGGTGTGACCTGGCAAGGGCTGTGCACATGAGCTGCCCTTGCAATCTGACAGAGCTGGGGAACCTTTGCAAGGAAGAGTGCCCAAATAATGCCAAGTCAAGATGTGCCATGCTGATAGACACCTTCAGAAGAAGAGTGAATGCTGTAAGTGACTTACAAGGTACTTCAACAAAGTACCATTTTAAAGGTGTGCACACTTATGCAACCATCATATTATACATATTTCTTTCATTATATTTTACATGTAACATATTTGTTTGTTTATCGATTGGATGGTACAGGTCATATGTCACATGAAAGGTGGGTAGTATATTTGAATGCATTACTGTGGTCTCATCTTGTATATTACAAGAACATGGCATGTTAACGAGGTTATGTACACATCATATCCACTGTAACCTTAGAAGATTGGTGACACAACAGGAATTGTGTATCCATACATTAACTGCTGGTTTGGAGGTCTGAAACTCAAATGTATGTCATTAATCAGTGATGTCACTCCTCATATCATCCCAGTTATGTATCAGACAAACACGGGAGTTATGAGAAATAGCACAAACATAGGAGCCAAACATCTACACATCCTGCAAGGATCTGTACATTTGTGAGGTATTTTCTGTAGTACTTCCCACTGTGCTATACAGGTGAACAGCAATGATGTGTACATGAGTGCAGTCTGTGCTGGGGAAGGACCATCACCTACTAACACTACTCCCATATCCCAGACCTCTATATTGTTAGTTACATGTAGTAAAACTGGCTGCAATGCATGATGTTGAGGGCTGTATGTCATGCATGTCACCATTTGGGTAATGGGAGGTCTGTGTAACAGATTTGTGCCACCTCACCTCTTAGTGTGTGTTTGTGTGTGTGTGTGTGTGTGTGTGTGTGTGTGTGTGTGTGTGTGTGTGTGTGTGTGTGTGTGTGTGTGTGTGTGTGTGTGTGCGTGTGTGTGTGCGTGTGTGAGTGCGTGTGTGTGTGTGTGTGTGTGTGTGTGTGTGTGTGTGTGTGTGTGTGTGTGTGTGTGCGTGTGTACCAGCCAACCTTAAAGTTCAGGTATTAATGTACATATGTTGTCTTCCCCTCACAGATGGCAATGAGGTTTGGGGTCCCTCCCGCTTGGAAACTGATGTCAGTGTCTCTGCAGACTCTGACAATGATGATCGGAATGGTGAGGTACACATGGGGTTGTCAGGGGCTGAATCTGTGCCATTGGTTGGCATCCCACTCTTGTACACACCATCCCCACACACAGAGACAATGCCCACACATACCCCGTCACCAGTGGCCACAGACAAGGGACAACTGGCAGGTGGTGACATGGAACAGGCTGGTGTGGTGACTATGGCAGGTGTGAGTGTAGACATTGGCCATAGCCAGAGTGCAGGCAAGGTCCCACACAGGTGGATGGACAGGGGTGCTCGCAGGAGGACTGCTGCTCATCAAGCCGCTGTCGCACGTGCCACAGCAGGTGTCATTAGACACATGGTTCAGGCTGTGATGGATGCACAGGCACATAGTGAATGCCACACCATACAAATACTCAGGGTGGTGGATGCAACTTTTCCTGATTTATGTGGTGACATACATGACATGTTGAGGCCACATGTCAAAATACTGAGGTCATGAATAGATTGTAGGGTGAGACCTTGGCAATCCTCAACCATGGCATGTCTGTGCTAGAGTGTGTGGTGGGAGATGGGCATCGGCCACATGTATGTAGGTCAGCACCAACAACAACTGAGAGTCTACGGGGCAGTGCACCTTCACACTCCTGTAGTAGCAGTGACACCAGCACTACCGAAGGGAGGTTACTGTTCACATCACACTGGAGCAGGCCATCAGCATGTGGTCTTGGCCAGTCCCATCAGGGGCACAAATCAAGCAGACAGCAGTCACCATCAGGAAGCAGTACTGCATCTGGCCTTGGGCCTGGTGGTACCAGTGAGACCCCTGGCAGGACCAGTTCCCATGTCTGTGGCTGGAGATGATTAAAGGACACCCTGCCATGTATGGTCCACAGCTGTCCAACATACCACTGTGTAGGGCAGTCACATGGTGTAACTGTGTGCATACATACACACACATCTGTATCAGAGGCAGGTCACCTCCAGACACACACTGCACCACAGCATAGCCCATCTATTGGATACCCCTCCAAACACACACGCATGATGTCAACCGTATGGCCCAGCCGAGGCCTCTGGAAAATGCACACTACACCCTGTGCATATGATAATACCTGTGCCACATCCCTGTCATCCATAACATCAATGCAGGGACATGCTAATATGGGTCTGATGCACAGGGTGAATATAGTACAGTGTAGACATATAATACTATGTAAGGTGCTGTCTGCTTGCATTTGTCATGGGTATGCATACAGGTGTATGTACTGTATTTGCCAGGATACATTACTGATGTTAGTACCACTGACTGAATGTAGTCAGACATGCTGTATTCTGTTTGTGTTCCAGTTGTCTGAGTGTCTGCAGGCTGTAGCCCTACAGACATTCCCAAGAGGGAGTATGGCAGAGTGGGAATACACCGACTATGTCATAGTCAAGGTACAGCTTTATATGTACATGGACCAGGTGTGTATGCATGCAACAGAGTGTGAAGGATACTGTTGTAAGACAGTGTGACCTTGCATACATACCCCTTGTTACAGACAGGTAGCCTTTAGACATGTCACCTCAGTGTTGTGTTGTACTACAGGCTCATACATACAGCACAGGTTACTGCAGTACTGTCAGCAGGTCCCTCACAAGCATAGCCATTACATTAACTGCAACAGATTCACCTGTCAACACTATTTGGCCCTGCCATTTCTTTTCCATACAGTCAACCATGATGCAGTTGATGAGGGCATGCATGATACTGTGTATGACAGGTTTGTGGTATATATTTCTGAGTTCACCGGGTGGAACAGGGAGACAAAACGGTATATTCTTTGCATACACACAGTATGGACTGACATAGGGGATGTGCATACAGTAACACATCACAGCTGGCAATAGACAGATTAGTAAACCTATATTTCCACTTTGATGTACTGTAGTACTACATATACATGACATGCCCCACATCAATTATATGCATGGGACATACACTACCTCTTACAGCATGTAGTGTTCTAAATGCCTTCATGAATGGTGAGATAACCCACCAGAAATAACATGTCGAGTCATGTCTTGCTTCTACAAGCCTGGACAAGTGATAGTGTAGCAGACATTGTATCAGCATGATGTTTCAGTCAGGCATGAAACCTGATGCTGGCATGTGTGTCACTACACTCACTGTGGCCGATTTAGCAACAATATCACATACATGGGCATTGTTGAGGGACACAAACCTCATATAGGCTGCAAACATCTGGTTATTCCATAGACATCTGTACAGAGGACTGGTATGGCCTGCACTATGGTTCAACATGCTGCATGTGAGGCAGATGCCATTACCACGCAATATAAAGTAATGCCATTGGGGGGTGGTAAACAGGTGTGCATGGTACACACATCAAAATGAAATCAGCCAAACAGGATGTGATCTTCATCCACACACACACACACACACACACACACACACACACACACACACACACACAGTTGCCAGTATTAAGATTAGAACCTCTATCTATCTAGTTATTACTAGTATAGTGTGATGCAGTTATCAGATGCGCCACAGTGTTTACATGGGTTGACCTTTTCCCATGGTACTTCTAAGGTGAATGACATCAGCAGGTCTAGTAAAGTAGGGAGATGGAATGTTTACAGGGTGGTACACAACTCAAAATGGTATAAACCACACAGTACATGATTCACACTCAAACACACATACAAAGAGCTGTCAGTATTGAAATTAGAATGCCTACCTATCTAGTTATTTTTACTATAGTGTTACACAGTTATCAGATGCACCACGGAGCTTACATGATTTCACCTAATTGCAAGGTACTTCTAAGGTGAATGACATCAGCAGGCCTAGTAAAGTAGGGTGATGGGATGTTTACAGGGCGGTGCACAACTCAGAATTGTATAAACCACACAGTATATGATTCTCACTCAAACAGTTCCCAGTACTGAGATTAGACCCCTACCTTTCTAGTTATTTCTACTACCATGTGATGCAGTTATCAAACATGCAACAGAGCTTACATGATTTCACCTAGTCCCAAGGTACTTCTAAGGTGAATGACATCAGCAAGCCTAGTAAAGTAGAGTGATGGGAAGTTTACATGGTGGTACACAACTGTACATGAAATACACACACATGCACACTCACACACACACACACACACACACACACACACACACACACACACACACACACACACCTGCTTATCTAGTTATTTGTACTATTGTCACACAGTTATCGCACATGCTACAGACCTTACTGGGCTGACAAATGGCTAAAGGAGCTGATAACTGCATAGCTGACATGAACTATTAGAGGTGCCAGAAAGTCTGCCTTCAGTTTTTCCCTTAGATCTTACTAGTTCTTTCTCTCTTGCACTTCAAATAGCCTAATAGCTTTGCACTTCAACAGGATTTTGCATCAATTATTCAAGGACACCTGGGAGCCATCAGCAGTAGTCATTCCTCACAGAATTAGCTCCAGTACTTAGTAGTTATGACCACCCCTCCTGGCATGATTAAAGTGCAGTTCTCTATGCTTTTGACCATTAACCTGGTGCACTTGGGCATTCTGAGGCACTGCTGCAACTGCCTCATGTACACAGACAATCCTCTCCTCTAAACTCCCAACACTCAGTCTTGTGAGAGATACCCCTATATCACCAAATTGGAACATATGCACTCTCCAGCAAAGACTGGACTAGCTGGTCAAGAGGAGAAGGGTCAACACCTGCACCACATGAAACACATACCCCTCCAGAACAACCACTATTACAGCTCTGACATACAAACAAAACCACACACCCAACTTTGCAGATCCACTCAATAAACATTTACCCAAGCAGCAGAGCCCACCAAGATAGACACCCACTTGACCACCACAGCACAGCACAAACCACAGGACATATATCTCACCTACACAGTGTGCCCCTCAACCTAAGCCCCTAAGGCCAACCACCTTGCCCAACAGAGTATTCATAGGTGACTCAATAGTGAAATACACAGATGTCCCACTCACTAGGCTGAACATGGAGAAGTTAACAGTCAGCTGTCTATCAACAGCCAGAATCCATCGCATAACACACGGAGTCAGGTCACTCCACAGCAACTACAATTATCACTCTGTCATTGTCCATGTGTGTGTGAATGACCTGAGATGCACCTCTCTGGACTGCATGAAAATAGACATGGCGGAGCTCTCAGATTATGTGAGCCAGGCAGGTATGACAGTAGCCCTGAGCAGTATATTACTGTCACCCAGAATGATACTGGTTTACAAACAACAGATATTGACTTCAACAATTGGCTTAAGTGTCTGGTGTCATTCTCAGAGGATCCAGTATCTGTCTGCTTGTACTAAAATGATTGACAGACTGCGATGGCTTGCCAGAGGTGGCCTGCATCTGTCACCCATGGGTTTCCAGGTACTGGCTAAATATCTTGCCATCCCTATAATGCCTTTTTAGGTGGTGTTCCAAAACAAATTACCACAGTAACAGCTATATATAAATGCAATCTCAGGGTCATGCTGCTCAACACTAGACATCTAAATCTCGAAATGCAGTCACTTGAAGCACTCCTCATACTGGAGAACATTGACATTTGTGCTGTAACAGAGACCTGGTTTACAACAGCAGACAGCACCCCATCACTACCAGGCTATAACTCATTCCACACCTGTCAGCCCCAAAACATGGACCACAGCTCCAAAGGTGGTGGTGTTTCCATATTCATAAAGGACATACACACCTCCAGGACACTTCAACTACCCCTCCCTCAACTGGGAAAGATACTCAAGCACCAATAAACTGGCCCAATGCTTCCTGGAATTCATCAATTCCAATGCCCTGAACCAGCTCATTCTGACACCCAGTAGAGGAAGCAACATCCTTAACCCATGTTGATTACTGACATATGGGACCCTTGCTTGACAACAGTAGTCAATCCCTACCTGGTCAGATCCAACCATAAAGTAATCACCATGGAAATCCACATCTCATCCACACCCCCTGCACAGGAAAACACCTTGAAAAACATCTCCAAAGCTGACTTTGGACTCCTAAAAACAGAGGTGGCTAACTTCACCGCACCCATGCCAATGGAAAATACCTCCATGACTGCCAAATCATACACAAAAGCACTTTACAAACATGTACATCAGTGCATGGAACTAGCCATACCCAAGGTCTGCTTATAACATAGACTATTTCTCTAGACCCATAAGGGAACAAGGGTTGAACTTGGATAGGGTTGTAAGGGTCCTAGGGCCATTAGCCTAGTAACTTCCTATGAACTTATGAACCTATGAATTAATAAAGATATTTGCATGTCTTCAGCCTTGTATTTTTCATCACATTCTCACAATTATTGCCATCCATTGCAACCTCTGTATGTAAGAAAAGTCATATACCATTAAAGTAAGCCATACAACTAAAAATGTCTCCATGCCTTCAGCCATGCCTGTTGCTTCACATCTACACACTTATTGCTGCTGTGTGTTGCAGCACTTGCATTTGGGTAAAAGTCATGTACTCTTAGTACATATCATATAACAAGAGCTATTTACTTGTCTTCAGCACTGTTTGTTGATTTACATCAAAGTTACCATTGCTTTTGTGCCTTGCAGCACCTGCATCTATTTACAGAGCAGTCACTATCTCTACAGTTTCCATTTCAAGCAGATATTCCTGTCCCATGTCTGTGTACCAATCCTCCCTTCCCCAAACGCTAGGGCAGACTTCTGAGTTATATCTTTAAAGTGTTCTATTTATTAAACATTTCTAAGTAATTATAATTTGACAAGTCTAAAACTGACCTTATAGCTGTTTAGTTTTTGGTCATAGTGTGGTATTAAATCAAGAATTACGGTCCCTGATGAGCAACCTAAATGAACATTCTTTACTGGACATTTCAGAATAGATTGAATTACACTACTCATCACTGGCTGGCCAGCTTTGCTCACTTCCCACAGTCATGACCACCCACTCTTCCTTCATCTTCATTTTAGTATTCCTCACCCTGCCACCCTTCAAAATGTTATTAGACTCCAAATCAAATAGATGCAAAAATCATACAAATAACAGAATTATTGAATAAGGACCATTTCCTCACAACAGCAACATAACAAATCAACAACCCCTACAATAATCAGCTCTATCCCCAGGATTCAACAACATCCATACAAGAATAAGAGTATTGATGCACGGAGTGGTTCATATCCATTTAGCACAGCAATGCACCTTAAATATTCATGATGGTGCGTTGCTGTACTTACACAGACACGAACCATGAACCAGTGCAGGGGGCATGTCCAAGTAGTGCACAGACACTGAACATGCAACCTGCACTCAGAAAGAGCCTTATGGCAATTTGTAAGCCAAACTGACATATGATTAGAGCTTTACTCTAATATTATTATAGTATTTCAGTGTCCATGGACACTGAAATAACATAATGACCATTTCAGTGTCTGTGGACACTGAAATAAACATCAGCAACAAGAAAGCAATGCAGGGGGTGTGTGGCAGGTTCTGTGACACACCCCCTGCATTGCTAAAGTGCTGTATGACACTTCTGCAACCTGCTAAAGCAGGAAATCTGAGCAGATGCACACATAATGGGGGATAAATCCCACAAAAGTGAAAAATACACATATAGCCCCACAAACATAGAAAGTTGATAGAGAACAGGTTATGCATTATAGGTTCATAGGTTCATAGGTAGGTACTAGGCTATCAGCCCAAGGGCCTAAGTAAGCCTAGCCAACAAGGTTCCCTGGCTTATGCCACCCAAGAAAGTTATTTTCTTGTGCCACTGTTCAGCAGAGACACAGAAGTGATCCCCAGGGTTTATTTCCTATTTCCCATCCACTAATTAAGATTTTTCTTGAAGAGTGCTAATGAAGAACCTTGCTTGACATACATGGGTAGCCTGTTCCAGAGTATGGGAAGTCTCTGGGACAGAAATCTATCCCGACAGCATGTCCTGTTTATTGTGGTGACAAGGTTTAGGTCCCTAGAGCGTGTAGATTGGAGGGACTGGGATTTCTTTAGGTGTAGCATGTCCAACAGCTCTGGGTTTGACATAGCTTTAAATGTTAGGCAGAGATCACCTCGGAGTTGGCAATATGCTATGGAGTAAAGCTGGAGTTTTTTGAGGTGGCCAGTGTACGGCATTTGTTTGAGGCCAGTAATCCTCTTTGTGAGGTACTTCTGTGGCCTTTCCAGCTGCTGCAGATGTCTTGTGAGGTACATTTCAAAAGAGGAGTTGTACTCTATAATGGGTCTAATGAGTTTCGAGTAGAGAGGAACAATGACCTTTTTTTCCTGGATGAGAACCCTTTTATGATGAGGTGTGCCACGTAGAAGGACTCCCTGACTACTGTGGCGATGTGACTATCAAAGGAGAGACTACTGTCCACCTGGGTCCAAAGGTCGCTTATCACACATTCGGTGTTAAGTAGATTGCTGCCTATGTGGTAGTTTATGGGTACAGAGTTTTTACCAAAGGGGATGACACTGCACTTTTTGGCACTGAGCTTGAGGCTATGGCTCTGACACCAGGCATTTTTCTCTGCGAGGCCCTTCTGTAGGATGTCCACATCATTTGGGGACTTGACTATGCCTCCTAGTTTGCAGTCATCTGCTAACTTCATTAGAAAAAGGCCTTCTGTGTTAACCTGTACGTCAGAGAAATAGATACCAAACAGGAGAGGTCCCAGGACGGAACCCTGTGGTACTCCAGTTGGCACTGCTTTGAGGTCAGATTTGGAGTCTGCAACTTTTACAGTGTGGGTTCTGTCAGTGAGCCAGTTGGTAACCCATCTTGTGATGTAGGGATTTTTACCTAGTTTAGTGAGTTTAACTATAATTCCAGAATGGGGGATGGTGTTGAAAGCCTTGGCGAGGTCAAGATAGGCTGTATGAACCAACTTACCCTCATTTACGGCTTTGGTGACTACCTCAAAGAAGTCAATCAGGTTCAGGAGGCATGATCTGCCTTTCACAAACCCAAACTGATTGGGATCCAGAGTTTGGAGGTGACTAATGTCTTTGTTTATGAGTTCCATGATGATACGTTCCATGGCCTTGCAGACCATCAGGCTAATAGGTCGATAGTTCCCGGGATCAGTGGTGGCTCCCCCTTTGTGGAGTGGGATAACTGTTGCTGTGCACCATTCAGTGGGCACAAAGCCTGATGCGTGGCTATTATTGAACATGGTGCTTAAGCGGGGAGCCAGTTCGTTCTGAAGTTCATGTAAAATGCAGCCTGGGATGTTGTCCGGTCCCATAGATGCTATGTTTTTGGCTTTAGAGAGTGCAGCTTTTACCTGCGTAGTTGTGATTACAGGGACTCTGCATTCTTCCTGTATAGATATGGGACCTTTAGAGGGTGGGGGGGAGTTAGCACTGAGCCTATCTGCCAGGATGTTGGCAATATCAGTTGGTTCTGTAATTTTCATGCTTTTGTACTGTAACTCAGAGCAAATCTGGGTATTGCCATTGAGATTCTTTACATAGCTATAGAATGCTTTGTGGTTGTACTTAGAATTAGTGGTGGTTTTGTTTTTGTAGCTAGCTTTGGGGGATCGTATAAGGGATCTCAACTTCTTACTGAGGCTGACCAGGGAGCTCCTCCACTCATGGGATTTTACTCTCTTTTGCAACAGTTTCTTCCTTCTGTTGTGCAGTTTGTTTATGGCAGGGGACTACCAGATTAGCTTCCTTTTTTTGGAGGATAGTGTCTTGGTTCTGTTTGGGATAGCACAATCCATGCACTCGTGTAAGTGTTTATATAGTGCATTTGTGTAGGATTCAGCAGTTGTAACTGTATTGTCCATCTGCATTGGTGTCATGACGTTCACCACTTCTGTCTTAAAAAGCATGAAGCTGGCTTTGGAGAAATTTTTTACCATGGTTTCCTTAATGGTGGGTGGGGGCGGGATGTGGATATCAAGGGTGGTTAGCTTATGGTCGGATCGGACCAACAAGGAGTTGACTTCAGTTGTGGAACACCAGTCACTCATGTTGGTAATGACTAGGTCTAGGATAATGTTGCCCCTGGTGGGGATGTGGATAAGTTGATCCAAGGCATTGGAGTTTATGAATTCCAGAAAGCGTTGAGCTAAGGAGTTGGTACACAAGTAGTTTTCCCAGTTAATAGTGGGGTAGTTGAAGTTGCCCATTATTAGGGTGTTTGGTTGAACCCTAATATTTTCCAGTATATCAAGAAAAGAGGAGTGGGAATCCTGGGGCATGGTGGGGGATCTGTAGCAAGCTACAATTTGGATTGTCATTTTGCCCAGAATTAGTTGCACTTGGATAACTTTGGATGCATTATGCTGAGCAACTAGCCTGTAGGTGTGGATATCCTTAATGAATATGGACACACCTCCGCCTTTGGTGTTTCAGTCTAGGTTACATGGCCGAAAAGTGTGGTATGAGTTATAGCCTGGTAGTGCAGGGGTGCTCCCTGGAGCCTTGAACCAGGTCTCAGTCACTGCACAGATATCGATGTTCTCCATTTTAAGGAGTGCCTCGAGTGAGTGCATTTTGAGATTTAGACTTCTAGCATTGAGTTGCATTACCCTCGGTTTTTGCTTGCCTGTTCCTGTTACGGTGGTGAATTTGTTATTTGAACCTTGCCTAAAAAAGGCACTATAGGGGCAGCAGGAGCCTTAGCCAGTATCCGGAATCCCAAGCTGAGATAGTGTAGTGGTAGGAGTTGTGGCAAAGCATCGTGGTCTGTCGACCATGTCATCCCAAGTAGACAGATACTGGATCCCCTTAGAATGACACCAGAAGCTTAGCCAGTTGTCGAAGTCAATCATTTTGTCCCTGTACTGTTATATCATTCTGGGCGATGGCAGAATGCTACTCAGGGCTCGGGTCATACCTGCCTGGGCTACAAGATCGGAGAGCTCTTCCATGTCTCTTTTCATGTAGTCCAGGGAGGTACGTCTCAGGTAATTCACACCAACATGGACAATGACAGAGTCATATTTGTACTTGTTGTGGAGTGACCTGAGTGCGTGGGTTATGTGGCAGATCCTGGCACACGACAGGCAGCTGACAGTAACCTTCTCCTTGTTTAGCCTGGTGAGTGGGACATCAGTGTGCCTGACTATAGAGTCACCTATGACAAGTGTGTTGGGTACTTTGTTTTGCCTTATTGGCTATGGTTGAGTGGAACACTGAATCTCTGGGCTATGTGCCATTTGGGTTGTGTTGGGGGATGGAGGTTGCTTGCATTTCTGCTTTGGAGGTCTCTGTTGCTTAGACAGATTATTACTGAGAGCCTCAACAAATGTTTTTCTGTTACTATGTGTAGATTTTGGTGGTGTAGATTTAGTGAGACTATGTGATGAGTGTGGTGTGGTGCAAATGTTTACCTTCTCCTCATGACTGTCAAATTCATGCTTGTTTGGAGAGCTTTACCTCCAGTTTGGCTAGATAAGTGCATCTCTCACAGGTTGTAGTGTTGGGTGGTAGGAGGAGAGGGTTGTCTGTGTACATGAGGCAATTTCTACATTGCCTCAAGATGCCCAGATTCATCAGATAGACAGGAGAGAACACTGGGAGCTGACCCTTGGACATGCCTGAATTAAAAAAACATTTTCCTCTAGATAAGTGAGGACAGTGAGTACAAGAGCTGTTTGTCTCTATGCAAGTGACAAAATAAGTACAACAAATGTTTTCCTCTAGATAATGAGGAAGGTTGAGTGCTATAGAAATTAGCAGCTTATTTAGTGCTTAAAAGTTCTGAACAAGTGCTGAGCAGAAATAAGCAAATTTAAGAGCTAAAACTAAGACTTAGCATGAATTACATAAGGGTGGAAGTCTGAAAGCAAACGTATGCCAATATTCCCTTACAGCAGTGCATGTTAACAAAGGCACAAATGGTGGTGGGAATAAATAATACATTAGGGACATGCCTGAAAAATCACCCTCACGCACTTCGAAGGCTGATAGATAACAGGATATGTATTAGCAGGAGTCCCTGAAGGATAGAAGCCTGAAAGCCAAATGAATGCCATTATTTCATGATTGCAGTCCCAATTAGTTTTCAGTACACCACAAGACACATCCATATAACATAATAATATAATAATAATAATATATACTTTTTTCTTTCTAGCCTAAGGAATGTTTAAGCATAACTAAATGGGTGTGCACATTATGGCCCTCTGCTTAGCATAGCTTAACCATCCCATATGGGCTAAATGCAAATATACAGATAAAATTTCCAAGCTGAGATAGTGTAGTGGTAGGAGTTGAGGCATTCATGGTTCAAGTACCAAGACAAGTAACTTATTTTCCTGTGTGAAAGTAGTGTTAAAATTATTTTTGTAAATTTGAACTATGTAGCAACTGTTTTTTGTCAACCAGGGTAGTGTAGCAGTTCCAAAAGTGAGATGTCAGTGCAGAAAAGATGTGAAATCCCCATATAAACATAAGTGCCCCATACAGCATAGTCACACAAGAATATCATTTAATGAAAGCACATAGGGGGATGACATGGAAGGTACACGTAAAATTATAATATGTGTATAAATATTATGTTATAATCTAAAATTATAATTATAATATGCTTAAACATGTCTTAATCATTCTGTATCCATCGGACCTTGTTCTGCCCAGCAACAAAATAGTCATCCCTGCAAAGTCTCGAACCCGGGATCCTGTCCTCTACAATCACAGCAAAATGCCACTACACCATCTGAGCTGTGAGAATGTACTGTGCTTTATCAAACATATCATGCATTCTGATCATTTAACATTCACGAAAAAAACAGCAGTCCCAAGTGTCAAACCAATGACTCTGAACACTATAGTCAGATGAATATACCACTACACCCTCTGGACTGTTGGATTTAATGTTGATTTTTCAAACATATCATGCAATAGAGGCATACAACATTAGGGAGGCAGCTTTGTGGAATCATTCGTGTGTTGTATATAGACATTTACACACACACACACACACACACATACACACACACACACACACACACACACACACACACACACACACACACACACACACACACACACACACACACACACACACACACACACACACACACACACACACACACACAGTTGCCAGTATTAAGATTAGAACCTCTACCTATCTAGTTATTACTAGTATAGTGTGACGCAGTTATCAGATGCGCCACAGTGTTTACATGGGTTAACATTTTCCCATGGTACTTCTAAGGTGAATGACATCAGCAGGTCTAGTAAAGTAGGGAGATGGAATGTTTACAGGGTGGTACACAACTCAAAATGGTATAAACCACACAGTACATGATTCGCACTCAAACACACATACAAAGAGCTGTCAGTATTGAAATTAGAATGCCTACCTATCTAGTTATTTTTACTATAGTGTTACACAGTTATCAGATGCACCACGGAGCTTACATGATTTCACCTAATTGCAAGGTACTTCTAAGGTGAATGACATCAGCAGGCCTAGAAAAGTAGGGTGATGGGATGTTTACAGGGTGGTGCACAACTCAGAATTGTATAAACCACACAGTATATGATTCTCACTCAAACAGTTCACAGTACTGAGATTAGACCCCTACCTTTCTAGTTATTTCTACTACCATGTGATGCAGTTATCAAACATGCAACAGAGCTTACATGATTTCACCTAGTCCCAAGGTACTTCTAAGGTGAATGACATCAGCAAGCCTAGTAAAGTAGAGTGATGGGAAGTTTACATGGTGGTACACAAATGTATATGAAACACACACAGATGCACACACACACACACACACACACACACACACACACACACACACACACACACACACACACACACACACACACACACACACACACACACACACACACACACACACACACACACACACACACACCTGCGTATCTAGTTATTTGTACTATTGTCACACAGTTATTGCACATGCTACAGACCTTACTGGGCTGACAAATGGCTAAAGGTGCTGATAACTGCATAGCTGACATGAACTATTAGAGGTGCCAGAAAGTCTGCCTTCAGTTTTTCCCTTAGATCTTACTAGTTCTTTCTCTCTTGCACTTCAAATAGCCTAATAGCTTTGCACTTCAACAGGATTTTGCATCAATTATTCGAGGACACCTGGGAGCCATCAGCAGTAGTCATTCCTCACAGAATTAGCTCCAGTACTTAGTAGTTATGGCCGAAGGAGAAGAGGAGGGCGAAGGCGTGCCCGAAGGCAGGAAGATAGGAGGAAGGTTAGGAGTGTAGCAGTGAGGGTAGGAACTTTGAATGTTGGCAGTATGACTGGTATAGGAAGAGAGCTAGCTGATATGATGGAGAGAAGGAAGGTTGATATATTGTGTGTGCAAGAGACCAGATGGAAGGGAAGTAAGGCCAGGTGTTTAGGAAACGGGTTCAAATTGTTTTATCATGGTGTGGATGGCAGGAGAAATGGGGTAGGGGTTATACTAAAGGAACAATATGCCAAGAGTGTTTTAGACGTGAAGAGAGTGTCTGACCGAGTGATGTTTATGAAGCTCAAAATTGATGGTGTAATGATGAATGTTGTTAGTGCATATGCTCCTCAAGTTGGGTGTGTGATGGAAGAGAAAGAGAAATTTTGGAGTGAGTTGGATGAAGTTGTGGTGAGTGTACCCAAGGGTGAGAGACTAGTGATTGGAGCGGACTTTAATGGGCATGCTGGTGAAGTGAACAGAGGGGATGAGGAAGTGATGGGTAGGTATGGTGTTAAGGAGAGGAATGCAGAAGGTCAGATGATTGTGGATTTTGCGAAAAGGATGGACATGGCTGTGGTGAATACGTATTTTAAGAAGAGGGTGGAGCATAGGGTGACGTACAAGAGTGGAGGAAGATGCTCACAAGTTGATTATATACCATGTAGGAGGGCCAGTCTTAAGGAGATTGGAGACTGTAAAGTGGTGGCAGTGGAAAGTGTAGTTAAGCAGCATAGATTGGTGGTATGTAGAATGACGTTGGTGATCAAGAAGAGGAGGAGGAATGTGAAAGCTGTGCCAAGGATTAAATGGTGGAAGTTAAAAAAGGGTGATTGTGAAGTGGAGTTTAGGGAAGAGTTAAGACAGGCACTGGGAGGCAGTGGAGAGTTACCGAATAGCTGGGTAACTACAGCAGAACTAGTAAGGGTGACTGCTAGAAAGGTGCTTGGTGTGACATCTGGACAGAGGAAGGAGGACAAGGAGACCTGGTGGTGGAATGAGGAAGTACAGGAGAGTATACAGAGGAAGAGGCTGGCGAAGAAGAAGTGGGATTGTCAAAGAGATGAAGAAAGTAGACATGAGTATAAGGAGATGAGGCGCATGGCAAAGAGAGAGGTGGCGAAAGCTAAGGATAGGGCATATGGAGAGTTGTACGAGAGATTGGACACTAAAGAGGGAGAAAAGGACCTGTACCGATTAGCTAGACAGAGGGACAGAGCTGGGAAAGATGTGCAGCATGTAAGTGTGATAAAGGATAGTGAGGGAAAGGTACTCACAAGAGAGGAGAGTGTGTTGAGTAGATGGAAAGAGTATTTTGAGAGGCTGATGAATGAAGAGAATGAGAGAGAGAGAAGGTTGGATGATGTGGGGATAGTGAATCAGGAAGTGAAACAGATTAGCAAGGAGGAAGTAAGGGCAGCTATGAAGAGGATGAAGAATGGTAAGGCTGTTGGCCCAGATGACATACCAATGGAAGCATGGAGGTGCTTAGGAGAAATGGCAGTGGAATTTCTAACTAGATTGTTTAATGAAATTTTGGAAAGTCAGAGGATGCCTGAGGAGTGGAGAAAAAGTGTTTTGGTACCTATCTTTAAGAATAAGGGTGATGTGCAGAGCTGCCGTAACTACAGAGGGATAAAACTGATTAGTCACAGCTTGAAGTTATGGGAAAGAGTAGTGGAAGCAAGGTTAAGAAGGGAGGTGATGATTAGTGATCAGCAGTATGGTTTCATGCCAGGAAAGAGCACTACAAATGCAATGTTTGCTCTGAGAGTGTTGATGGAGAAATACAGAGAAGGTCAGAAGGAGTTGCATTGTGTCTTTGTAGACTTGGAGAAAGCATATGACAGGGTGCCTAGAGAAGAGTTGTGGTATTGTATGAGGAAGTCGGGAGTGGCAGAGAAGTACGTAAGAGTGGTACAGGATATGTACGAGGATACTGTGACAGTGGTGAGGACTGCAGTGGGAGTGACACATCCGTTTAAGGTGGAGGTGGGATTACATCAAGGATCAGCTCTGAGTCCTTTCTTATTTGCAGTGGTGATGGACAGGTTGACAGATGAGATCAGACAGGAGGCCCCGTGGTCTATGATGTTTGCAGATGACATTGTGATCTGTAGTGAGAGTAGGAATCAGGTTGAGGAGACTCTGGAGAGGTGGAGATATGCTCTAGAGAGCAGAGGAATGAGGGTCAGCAGGGCTAAGACAGAATATATGTGCGTAAATGAGAGGGAGGGTAGAGGAATGGTGAGGATGCAGGGAGTAGAGTTGGTAAAGGTGGACGAGTTTAAGTACTTGGGATCAACATTTCAGAGTAATGGTGAATGTGGAAGAGAGGTGAAGAAGAGAGTACAGGCAGGGTGGAATGGGTGGAGAAGAGTGTCAGGAGTGATTTGTGACAGACGGGTATTCGTAAGAGTGAAAGGGAAGGTCTACAAGAGTGTATTGAGACCAGCTATGTTATATGGGTTGGAGACAGTGGCATTGACAAAAAGGCAGGAGTCAGAGCTGGATGTGGCAGAGTTAAAGATGTTAAGATTTGCAATCGGTGTAACTAGGATGGATAGGATTAGGAATCGGTATATTAGAGGGTCAGCTCATGTTGGACAGTTTGGAGACAAAGCAAGAGAGACGAGATTGCGTTGGTTTGGACATGTGCTGAGGAGGGATGATGGGTATATTGGGAAAAAGATGCTAAGGATGAAGCTGCCAGGTAAGAGGAATAGAGGAAGGCCTAAGATAAGGTTTATGGACGTGGTGAGAGAGGACATGCAGGCGGTTGGTGTGACAGAGCAAGATGCAGAGGATAGGAAGAAATGGAAAGAGATGATCCGCTGTGGCGACCCCTAACGGGAAAAGCCGAAAGAGAATGATGATGACTTAGTAGTTATGACCACCCCTCCTGGCATGATTAAAGTGCAGTTCTCTATGCTTTTGACCATTAACCTGGTGCACTTGGGCATTCTGAGGCACTGCTGCAACTGCCTCATGTACACAGACAATCCTCTCCTCTAAACTCCCAACACTCAGTCTTGTGAGAGATACCCCTATATCACCAAATTGGAACATATGCACTCTCCAGCAAAGACTGGACTAGCTGGTCAAGAGGAGAAGGGTCAACACCTGCACCACATGAAACACATACCCCTCCAGAACAACCACTATCACAGCTCTGACATACAAACAAAAACCACACACCCAACTTTGCAGATCCACTCAATAAACATTTACCCAAGCAGCAGAGCCCACCAAGATAGACACCCACTTGACCACCACAGCACAGCACAAACCACAGGACATATATCTCACCTACACAGTGTGCCCCTCAACCTAAGCCCCTAAGGCCAACCACCTTGCCCAACAGAGTATTCATAGGTGACTCAATAGTGAAATACACAGATGTCCCACTCACTAGGCTGAACATGGAGAAGTTAACAGTCAGCTGTCTATCAACAGCCAGAATCCATCGCATAACACACGGAGTCAGGTCACTCCACAACAACTACAATTATCACTCTGTCATTGTCCATGTGTGTGTGAATGACCTGAGATGCACCTCTCTGGACTGCATGAAAATAGACATGGCGGAGCTCTCAGATTATATGAGCCAGGCAGGTATGACAGTAGCCCTGAGCAGTATATTACTGTCACCCAGAATGATATTGGTTTACAAACAACAGATATTGACTTCAACAATTGGCTTAAGTGTCTGGTGTCATTCTCAGAGGATCCAGTATCTGTCTGCTTGTACTAAAATGATTGACAGACTGCGATGGCTTGCCAGAGGTGGCCTGCATCTGTCACCCATGGGTTTCCAGGTACTGGCTAAATATCTTGCCATCCCTATAATGCCTTTTTAGGTGGTGTTCCAAAACAAATTACCACAGTAACAGCTATATATAAATGCAATCTCAGGGTCATGCTGCTCAACACTAGACATCTAAATCTCGAAATGCAGTCACTTGAAGCACTCCTCATACTGGAGAACATTGACATTTGTGCTGTAACAGAGACCTGGTTTACAACAGCAGACAGCACCCCATCACTACCAGGCTATAACTCATTCCACACCTGTCAGCCCCAAAACATGGACCACAGCTCCAAAGGTGGTGGTGTTTCCATATTCATAAAGGACATACACACCTCCAGGACACTTCAACTACCCCTCCCTCAACTGGGAAAGATACTCAAGCACCAATAAACTGGCCCAATGCTTCCTGGAATTCATCAATTCCAATGCCCTGAACCAGCTCATTCTGACACCCAGTAGAGGAAGCAACATCCTTAACCCATGTTGATTACTGACATATGGGACCCTTGCTTGACAACAGTAGTCAATCCCTACCTGGTCAGATCCAACCATAAAGTAATCACCATGGAAATCCACATCTCATCCACGCCCCCTGCACAGGTAAACACCTTGAAAAACATCTCCAAAGCTGACTTTGGACTCCTAAAAACAGAGGTGGCTAACTTCACCGCACCCATGCCAATGGAAAATACCTGCATGACTGCCAAATCATACACAAAAGCACTTTACAAACATGTACATCAGTGCATGGAACTAGCCATACCCAAGGTCTGCTTATAACAAGGGAACAAGGGTTGAACTTGGATAGGGTTGTAAGGGTCCTAGGGCCATTAGCCTAGTAACTTCCTATGAACTTATGAACCTATGAATTAATAAAGATATTTGCATGTCTTCAGCCCTGTATTTTTCATCACATTCTCACAATTATTGCCATCCATTGCAACCTCTGTATGTAAGAAAAGTCATATACCATTAAAGTAAGCCATACAACTAAAAATGTCTTCATGCCTTCAGCCATGCTTGTTGCTTCACATCTACACACTCATTGCTGCTGTGTGTTGCAGCACTTGCATTTGGGTAAAAGTCATGTACTCTTAGTACATATCATATAACAAGAGCTATTTACTTGTCTTCAGCACTGTTTGTTGATTTACATCAAAGTTACCATTGCTTTTGTGCCTTGCAGCACCTGCATCTATTTACAGAGCAGTCACTATCTCTACAGTTTCCATTTCAAGCAGATATTCCTGTCCCATGTCTGTGTACCGATCCTCCCTTCCCCAAAAGCTAGGGCAGACTTCTGAGTTATATCTTTAAAGTGTTCTATTTGTTAAACATTTCTAAGTAATTATAATTTGACAAGTCTAAAACTGACCTTATAGCTGTTTAGTTTTTGGTCATAGTGTGGTATTAAATCAAGAATTACGGTCCCTGATGAGCAACCTAAATGAACATTCTTTACTGGACATTTCAGAATAGATTGAATTACACTACTCATCACTGGCTGGCCAGCTTTGCTCACTTCCCACAGTCATGACCACCCACTCTTCCTTCATCTTCATTTTAGTATTCCTCACCCTGCCACCCTTCAAAATGTTATTAGACTCCAAATCAAATAGATGCAAAAATCATACAAATAACAGAATTATTGAATAAGGACCATTTCCTCACAACAGCAACATAACAAATCAACAAACCCCTACAATAATCAGCTCTATCCCCAGGATTCAACAACATCCATACAAGAATAAGAGTATTGATGCACGGAGTGGTTCATATCCATTTAGCACAGCAATGCACCTTAAATATTCATGACGGTGCGTTGCTGTACTTGCTACACAGACACGAACCATGAACCAGTGCAGGGGGCATGTCCAAGTAGTGCACAGACACTGAACATGCAACCTGCACTCAGAAAGAGCCTTATGGCAATTTGTAAGCCAAACTAACATATGATTAGAGCTTTACTCTAATATTATTATAGTATTTCAGTGTCCATGGACACTGAAATAACATAATGACCATTTCAGTGTCTGTGGACACTGAAATAAACATCAGCAACAAGAAAGCAATGCAGGGGGTGTGTGGCAGGTTCTGTGACACACCCCCTGCATTGCTAAAGTGCTGTATGACACTTCTGCAACCTGCTAAAGCAGGAAATCTGAGCAGATGCACACATAATGGGGGATAAATCCCACAAAAGTGAAAAATACACATATAGCCCCACAAACATAGAAAGTTGATAGAGAACAGGTTATGCATTATAGGTTCATAGGTTCATAGGTAGGTACTAGGCTATAAGCCCAAGGGCCTAAGTAAGCCTTGCCAACAAGGTTCCCTGGCTTATGCCACCCAAGAAAGTTATTTTCTTGTGCCACTGTTCAGCAGAGACACAGAAGTGATCCCCAGGGTTTATTTCCTATTTCCCATCCACTAATTAAGATTTTTCTTGAAGAGTGCTAATGAAGAACCTTGCTTGACATAGATGGGTAGCCTGTTCCAGAGTATGGGAAGTCTCTGGGACAGAAATCTATCCCTCCAGCATGTCCTGTTTATTGTGGTGACAAGGTTTAGGTCCCTAGAGCGTGTAGAATGGAGGGACTGGGATTTCTTTAGGTGTAACATGTCCAACAGCTCTGGGTTTGACATAGCTTTATATGTTAGGCAGAGATCACCTCGGAGTTGTCGATATGCTATGGAGTAAAGCTGGAGTTTTTTGAGGTGGCCAGTGTACGGCATTTGTTTGAGGCCAGTAATCCTCTTTGTGAGGTACTTCTGTGGCCTTTCCAGCTGCTGCAGATGTCTTGTGAGGTACATTTCAAAAGGGGAGTTGTACTCTATAATGGGTCTAATGAGTTTCGAGTAGAGAGGAACAATGACCTTTTTTTCCTGGATGAGAACCCTTTTATGATGAGGTGTGCCACGTAGAAGGACTCCCTGACTACTGTGGTGATGTGACTATCAAAGGAGAGACTACTGTCCACCTGGGTCCCAAGGTCTCTTATCACACATTCGGTGTTAAGTAGATTGCTGCCTATGTGGTAGTTTATGGGTACAGAGTTTTTACCAAAGGGGATGACACTGCACTTTTTGGCACTGAGCTTGAGGCTATGGCTCTGACACCAGGCATTTTTCTCCGCGAGGCCCTTCTGTAGGATGTCCACATCATTTGGGGACTTGACTATGCCTCCTAGTTTGCAGTCATCTGCTAACTTCATTAGAAAAAGGCCTTCTGTGTTAACCTGTACATCAGAGAAATAGATACCAAACAGGAGAGGTCCCAGGACGGAACCCTGTGGTACTCCAGTTGGCACTGCTTTGAGGTCAGATTTGGAGTCTGCAACTTTTACAGTGTGGGTTCTGTCAGTGAGCCAGTTGGTAACCCATCTTGTGATGTAGGGATTTTTACCTAGTTTAGTGAGTTTAACTATAATTCCAGAATGGGGGATGGTGTTGAAAGCCTTGGCGAGGTCAAGATAGGCTGTATGAACCAACTTACCCTCATCTACGGCTTTGGTGACTACCTCAAAGAAGTCAATCAGGTTCAGGAGGCATGATCTGCCTTTCACAAACCCAAACTGGTTGGGATCCAGAGTTTGGAGGTGACTAATGTCTTTGTTTATGAGTTCCATGATGATACGTTCCATGGCCTTGCAGACCATCAGGCTAATAGGTCGATTGTTCCCAGGATCAGTGGTGGCTCCCCCTTTGTGGAGTGGGATAACTGTTGCTGTGCACCATTCAGTGGGCACAAAGCCTGATGCATGGCTATTATTGAACATGGTGCTTAAGCAGGGAGCCAGTTCGTTCTGAAGTTCATGTAAAATGCAGCCAGGGATGTTGTCCGGTCCCATAGATGCTATGTTTTTGGCTTTAGAGAGTGCAGCTTTTACCTGCGTAGTTGTGATTACAGGGACTCTGCATTCTTCCTGTATAGATATGGACCCTTTAGAGGGTGGGGGGGAGTTAGCACTGAGCCTATCTGCCAGGATGTTGGCAATATCAGTTGGTTCTGTAATTTTCATGCTTTTGTACTGTAACTCAGAGCAAATCTGGGTATTGCCATTGAGATTCTTTACATAGCTATAGAATGCGTTGTGGTTGTACTTAGAATTAGTGGTGGTTTTGTTTTTGTAGCTAGCTTTGGAGGATCGTATAAGGGATCTCAGCTTCTTACTGAGGCTGACCAGGGAGCTCCTCCACTCATGGGATTTTACTCTCTTTTGCAACAGTTTCTTCCTTCTGTTGTGCAGTTTGTTTATGGCAGGGGACTACCAGATTAGCTTCCTTTTTTTGGAGGATAGTGTCTTGGTTCTGTTTGGGATAGCACAATCCATGCACTCGTGTAAGTGCTTATATAGTGCATTTGTGTAGGATTCAGTAGTTGTAACTGTATTGTCCATCTGCATTGGTGTCATGACGTTCACCACTTCTGTCCTAAAAAGCATGAAGCTGGCTTTGGAGAAATTTTTTACCATGGTTTCCTTAATGGTGGGTGGGGGCGGGATGTGGATATCAAGGGTGGTTAGCTTATGGTCGGATCGGACCAACAAGGAGTTGACTTCAGTTGTGGAACACCAGTCACTCATGTTGGTAATGACTAGGTCTAGGATAATGTTGCCCCTGGTGGGGATGTGGATAAGTTGATCCAAGGCATTGGAGTTTATGAATTTCAGAAAGCGTTGAGCTAAGGAGTTGGTACACAAGTAGTTTTCCCAGTTAATGGTGGGGTAGTTGACGTTGCCCATTATTAGGGTGTTTGGTTGAACCCTAATATTTTCCAGTATATCAAGAAAAGAGGAGTGGGAATCCTGGGGCATGGTGGGGGATCTGTAGCAAGCTACAATTTGGATTGTCATTTTGCCCAGAATTAGTTGCACTTGGATAACTTTGGATGCATTATGCTGAGCAACTAGCCTGTAGGTGTGGATATCCTTAATGAATATGGACACACCTCCGCCTTTGGTGTTTCAGTCCAGGTTACATGGCTGAAAAGTGTGGTATGAGTTATAGCCTGGTAGTGCAGGGGTGCTCCCTGGAGCCTTGAACCAGGTCTCAGTCACTGCACAGATATCGATGTTCTCCATTTTAAGGAGTTCCTCGAGTGAGTGCATTTTGAGATTTAGACTTCTAGCATTGAGTTGCATTACCCTCGGTTTTTGCTTGCCGGTTCCTGTTACGGTGGTGAATTTGTTATTTGAACCTTGCCTAAAAAAGGCACTATAGGGGCAGCAGGAGCCTTAGCCAGTATCCGGAATCCCAGGGGTGACAGGTAAAGCCCATCTGTGGCAAAGCATCGTGGTCTGTCGACCATGTCATCTGAAGTAGACAGATACTGGATCCCCTTAGAATGACACCAGAAGCTTAGCCAGTTGTCGAAGTCAATCATTTTGTCCCTGTACTGTTATATCATTCTGGGCGATGGCAGAATGCTACTCAGGGCTCGGGTCATACCTGCCTGGGCTACAAGATCGGAGAGCTCTTCCATGTCTCTTTTCATGTAGTCCAGGGAGGTACGTCTCAGGTAATTCACACCAACATGGACAATGACAGAGTCATATTTGTACTTGTTGTGGAGTGACCTGAGTGCGTGGGTTATGTGGCAGATCCTGGCACACGACAGGCAGCTGACAGTAACCTTCTCCTTGTTTAGCCTGGTGAGTGGGACATCAGTGTGCCTGACTATAGAGTCACCTATGACAAGTGTGTTGGGTACTTTGTTTTGCCTTATTGGCTATGGTTGAGTGGAACACTGAATCTCTGGGCTATGTGCCATTTGGGTTGTGTTGGGGGATGGAGGTTGCTTGCATTTCTGCTTTGGAGGTCTCTGTTGCTTAGACAGATTATTACTGAGAGCCTCAACGAATGTTTTTCTGTTACTATGTGTAGATTTTGGTGGTGTAGATTTAGTGAGACTATGTGATGAGTGTGGTGTGGTGCAAATGTTTACCTTCTCCTCATGACTGTCAAATTCATGCTTGTTTGGAGAGAGCTTTACCTCCAGTTTGGCTAGATAAGTGCATCTCTCACAGGTTGTAGTGTTGGGTGGTAGGAGGAGAGGGTTGTCTGTGTACATGAGGCAATTTCTACATTGCCTCAAGATGCCCGGATTCATCAGATAGACAGGAGAGAACACTGGGAGCTGACCCTTGGACATGCCTGAATTAAAAAAACATTTTCCTCTAGATAAGTGAGGACAGTGAGTACAAGAGCTGTTTGTCTCTATGCAAGTGACAAAATAAGTACAACAAATGTTTTCCTCTAGATAATGAGGAAGGTTGAGTGCTATAGAAATTAGCAGCTTATTTAGTGCTTAAAAGTTCTGAACAAGTGCTGAGCACAAATAAGCAAATTTAAGAGCTAAAACCAAGACTTAGCATGAATTACATAAGGGTGGAAGTCTGAAAGCAAACGTATGCCAATATTCCCTTACAGCAGTGCATGCTAACAAAGGCACAAATGGTGGTGGGAATAAATAATACATTAGGGACATGCCTGAAAAATCACCCTCACGCACTTCGAAGGCTGATAGATAACAGGATATGTATTAGCAGGAGTCCCTGAAGGATAGAAGCCTGAAAGCCAAATGAATGCCATTATTTCATGATTGCAGTCCCAATTAGTTTTCAGTACACCACAAGACACATCCATATATTATAATAATATAATAATAATAATATATACTTTTTTCTTTCTAGCCTAAGGAATGTTTAAGCATAGCTAAATGGGTGTGCACATTATGGCCCTCTGCTTTGCATAGCTTAACCATCCCATATGGGCTAAATGCAAATATACAGATAAAATTTCCAAGCTGAGATAGTGTAGTGGTAGGAGTTGAGGCATTCATGGTTCAAGTACCAAGACAAGTAACTTATTTTCCTGTGTGAAAGTAGTGTTAAAATTATTTTTGTAAATTTGAACTATGTAGCAACTATTTTTTGTCAACCAGGGTAGTGTAGCAGTTCCAAAAGTGAGATGTCAGTGCAGAAAAGATGTGAAATCCCCATATAAACATAAGTGCCCCATACAGCATCGTCACACAAGAATATCATTTAATGAAAGCACATAGGGGGATGACATGGAAGGTACACGTAAAATTATAATATGTGTATAAATATTATGTTATAATCTAAAATTATAATTATAATATGCTTAAACATGTCTTAATCACTCTGTATCCATCGGACCTTGTTCTGTCCAGCAACAAAATAGTCATCCCTGCAAAGTCTCGAACCCGGGATCCTGTCCTCTACAATCACAGCAAAATGCCACTACACCATCTGAGCTGTGAGAATGTACTGTGCTTTATCAAACATATCATGCATTCTGATCATTTAACATTCATGAAAAAAACAGCAGTCCCAAGTGTCAAACCAATGATTCTGAACACTATAGTCAGATGAATATACCACTACACCCTCTGGACTGTTGGATTTAATGTTGATTTTTCAAACATATCATGCAATAGAGGCATACAACATTAGGGAGACAGCTTTGTGGAATCATTCGTGTGTTGTATATAGACATTTACACACACACACACACACACACACACACACACACACACACACACACACACACACACACACACACACACATATGTATATCTATGTGTGTGTGTGTGTGTGTATATATATATATATATATATATATATATATATACATATATATATATATATATATATATATATATATATATACATATACACATATATATATATATATATATATATATATATATATATATATATATATATAGATATGTCTGGTGAAACATATATATGAAAAAGTAGAGTCATAATATTAATAAACATATATAAAAAAAAAAATATATATATATATATATATATATATATATATATATATATATATATATATATATGGGATCACTCCATAATCTCGAAAGTTTGAAATACCGAATTTCAAACCTTCAAGACTATATAGCTGAAACCCTTAATTACCAAAAGACCAGAAAAGTGACTTTCAAATTCCCGATCATCAGGAGTTTGACATTCGTGCTTTTGGTGTTGTGGTATGGCGGAAGGACAGGTAAGTATCTATGTTTAAATGTGTTGGTTAAGGTTTAGTGTGTAAGTGTGTGTTGTGACTGTGATGTGTGTGTGCGAGGGGAGTGTAGGTGTGTGGTGGTGTTTCATGTGTTTGTGCATGTAGTGCGATCTTGGAGATAGGATATTTAAGTGGGTGGGTGTGGGGGGTGCAGCCCTCCACATGGGGGGTGCAGGGGGGCTTGCCACCCTGCTTGTCTGTAGTTTAGGTTTGTGTGTTTGTGTTCTGGGGGGACAGTGTATGTATGTGTATGTGTGTGGTGTATGTTAAGTGTAGTTTTCGGTAGTTTGAATTTCGCGGTTTTGATGTTTAGGTATTTTAGTATTTCGGGTATGGGTGTCGATAATTTGAGTTTTTGGGATTTAGTAGTGGTTTTATATATATATATATATATATATATATATATATATATATATATATATATTATACAAAAAAACAAGTCCCAATAGATGAATAAATTGTATAAACAAACCCAAAAAGCCAAATGTAGTGTGTAGCGTTGCTAAACACACGCTGTAAAACCATTAAACAAAGAGTCCACCATCCAAGCATTGAACAGAAGCCACCATGGAATTTTCAGTAATACACACCAAAGTTCTTTTTTGCTGTAATCCAAAGGATAGTAGGTTCTTGTTCCGTGCAAACAGATAATGCTCAGCCGTTTTTAAAAATGTGAAGACTTCTTTATTGGAATACTTTAAAAGGTTAGCGCTTTTGCGGGAAAAATTAACACACCCGCTTCATCAGACAACAAAGGGACTTATTCCTGCCCTATTTAAAGGGCAGGAAAGGGAATAATGTCATAAAAAGGAAATGACATCATAAAGGAAATGACATTTTAAAAAGGAAATGACATCATAAAAACAGCCATTGTAGCCCTGAAACCATATATAAAAATTTTAAAATACAAGCATAAAATGTATATATAATATATAAAAATATATATATATGTCATATATAAAAATAACCAAGACACATCGCAATATTTCATTGAAGTATTGTAAAGGCCTGCATTTAGTTGTGTAATAAAATAGATAAAAAACACTATATAACAATATTATTAAGAAAAATAGTATTGAGTAAATATAGATATAAATATAACTATGTATATATAAATGTAAATATAAATGTAATAAATATGTTAGTATATAAAAATATATTGTAAATGTAGTAATAAATATAATAAATGAATAAATAAATGGTGAATAATGATAATGATAAAAAATAATTGTAATAAACATAACCAAAAATATATGCATGTAATTATAATAGAATAAATGTTAAATATATCATGAATTGTTGTATATACATGTATATATGCTGGCACATGAAAAAGTTCCAATGAATGAATATGTAGAATGTAATGTGTAAATGTCATAAGATATTCAAGAATAAGGATGTGCTAAGTGAATGCAAGTGTAAATGTAGATCACAAGTGCGAAAGCGCATATATGCTTTGTTAAAAATGTTAGATGTGTATAAATATGAATATGGCCTGTAGAAATGTAGAAAATCAAGATATTAAATGATAGTGTAATGTTAGTGTAATTTCCTGCTTTTCAGATACGGTTTAATGGAAACAGTTCCATTCAAGCCTTTTCCTCTGTGAGCTGATAGTCTGCATATCCATTCTAACTACGCCAACTCAGTGCGATTAACAAGATCACCTAATCTAGTACTTTCTTTTTGGACATGCAGCACTTGATAAAGAAAGACATGTGTTGGTCCTTCGGCAAGAGTATGTTTGGCCAAGGCGCTATAATCCTGCCCCCTGGTCAAGCAATAATTATGATCTCTTATTCGCTCTCTGAGAGATCTGTTCATTTTTCCAACATAGAACACAAAGCAGCTAATACAATGGGCCACGTAAACCACGATTTTGGTAGTACAAGTGCTATCACATTTAATAGTCCAAAGATACCCAGTATCAGGATGTCTGAAATAGTGGGATTCGTCTATAGAGTTACATTGAAGGCATGCCCCACATTTTTTAGTATGTTCGAATCCTGTAAATGGAACAAATTTGTGGATCCTGCCACACAAGTGTTGTTTTAAGGTTTTCATGTTTTTAAAAGAAAACCTGGGTGTGGTACCTACAATGTTTCCCACTTTTTCATCAACTGTGAGAATGTTCCAGTTATTTGTAATGGCAGTCTGTATTACATTCAAGTTATCACTGAATGGAAGAATGATAGATATTTGTCCTGATGGTATCTTGGTAGGTAGGTGGTTATTGTTGTATTCAATCGAATTGGAAAAATATGGTTGAGCACTTGTTTCCCTAAGATGAGTCATGTTATTGTACACTCTGTTGATTTCCTTGCAAGAATAACCTCTGCTGACAAGGCCTTCTCTTAATGTATCCATGTCCTGTTCAAAATAGGGGTCTAGGGTGGAAAGTCGAGAGACCCTCATTGCCTGACCCTTTACGATGTTGTTGAAGACACGTGGGTTGTGCATGCTTTGTCTATGCAGAAAGGCAGGTCTGTAGCATTCTTTGCGGTGAACTCGTGTATGCACTTCATTATTGATCTTAAATATTGTTATATCCAGGAAGTCTATTGAAGTGTAAGAATGACTCATTGTGAACTTCAAAAAAGTGCTGTTTGTGTTCAATGTGTCAAAGAATTTTTTGAAGGACTCAGAGGTACCCTTCCATAGGAAGAACAAGTCGTCCACAAACCGTTTATAGAACAAGATGTCAGTATTGCTTATTATGTAGTCATTCTCAAAGGCTGCCATGACCAGGTTTGCGTAGCTGTTCGCACAGCTTGTGCCCATCGCTACACCAGTTGTTTGTCTATAACACATGTCATCAAAAAGGAAAACATTGTTTTCTAAGACCAGTTCCATCATTAAAACCAAAAAGTCTGTCTTGTTTTGTGTATACCACATATGCTGTAAGTAAGTTCTAAACATATTTAACCCATCATGGTTCGGGATACAGGTAAAGAGCGATTTGACATCCATAGTTGCAAATAAAATAGTATTCAAGTTTAAATTAACCCAACTATTTAAACATGTATACAGATCCTGTAGAAATTGTTTCGAGTCTTTCAGGATAAATGGTGACTTAGCCAAAACAACTTTTAATTCATGTTCTAGGTACAGTGATATGGGTTCAGTTAGCCAGCCTGAACCGGCTACAATGGGCCTCAGTTCAGGCTGGTATAAGTTTTTGTGAACTTTGGGTAGTCCTGATATAGTAGGTATCAAAGGACATGTAACGTTCAAATATTTATATAGTTCATCATTAATGTAGCCCATGTCCTTACATTCACATATTTCCTTGGAAATTTGTTCTTGCATATGGAAAACAGCATCCCTGTTTATAATTTCATATGCTTCATCTTTAAGCAATTCAAGCATTTTATGTTGGTAATAAACAGTATCCATGACAACAATGGGGCCACCTTTGTCGCTGGACGTATGGTGATCTCTGATCTATTCTTCAGAGATCTTAAAGCTGCTAATTCTGAAGCCGTCAAATTGCCAGAGTCTTGAGAAGTGTGGAAAGGATAGGTGGCGTAAAGACTGTTTTCCACAGCTTTAACGAAAATTTCCACGGTGTTATGTGGAGGGGGTATGTAAGTACTCTTATTCCGCAAAGTGGTAACATCACTAATATTACTGTCATTGAACAAAAGTTTCAGATTGATATTTCGAGCAAATGATCTTAAAGCTATAACAGCTTGACTAAGGTCCATATCTGAAGAAGGAATGAAATACATACCTTTATTTAGGAGTCCCTTTTCATGTTGAGTCAGGTCATACTTTGAGATATTTAAGGCCAATGAATCTCGTTCCAAAAATTTTGGAGCGTTGTTTGTTGTTGTTGCACAGGGGTTATTTCCTTCTTCTTGGCTCCCCGGTAATTGTCGAAGTCTAAAGACCTCTTTCTGTTTGTGCGTATTGGAAAAGGAGCTTCCACTGGATTATGGGTTTCAATCCTATCCATCTGAATTTTCCTCCTAACTGCACTTGCTAAATTGGTGTTACCAGTTAACAGAGGAGGAATGGCTGAGTTATGTGGGACAATGTTGTCATTGTTATTCTCACTGGGAGTAGTATAAACCGAGGAAGAAGCAGTAGTGTCCTCAGGGGAAAGAAGATTGCCTGGTAGTTTGCCAGTCTCATTTCCTGTCTCACATGTACGAAAAACATTATTGGAATCCTTGTGATTCAAGTCCAAGGACTGGACTTTTGTTGTTGTAGTAATAGCCTGTGATCTCCCTTCGGAGCTGTGCGTTATAGCTGCAGCGTTATTCCTTGTTCCTGCGGTGTTTTCCCTTGTTATATTTGTGTTGTTGGTATTAGTATTTCGTACAAAATGTGATGGACGTTGGTGAGACATAGATTGTTGTTCGTTGTTCGATCGAGGCCACACAAAAATGTTATGTGAGGCAAAATCATGTATGTCTCGTTGCAATTTCCTTCTTTTGCTGTCATGTAGGTTTCGTTCATATCTTGAGATCCGATCCAATAATCCTTGGGTAAATAATTCAGTGTAGTTGTCCCCACTTACACCAAGCATTTTGTCCTGTTGTTCCAGGATGCTTTTTTTTAATTCTTCCTCCATCGGTTTAAAGAGATCAATTAATAATTGAATATAGGCTCTGCTAGCATTCAAGTTAATTTGCTGCCATTTCTGTAGTAATACAGGGTAGGTGTTTCCATAGGTAGGCATGTTCAAAATACGTAGGCCACGCGGTATGACCCCTTTTGTGATACATGCCTCCATATGGTAACGTTGAGCTTGTAGTCTCTTAAATCTATGAAAAGTGTCTTCCATATCTTTTTTAAGAGACTGAATAATGGCTTCATTTGCTGGTGCAAATTCCTCATTGTTAGCAACAAATTCCCCATCATAATTCACCAAGGGATTTGTGTTGTCTTCTAGTGCACCTATGAGTCTAGTATTGCTCGTTGTTATCAGTGGGGCTGCATTTGCTTCATTACTGTTTTCCCCTTCCATTTACAAAGATCCCAAAGTTAGTGATAAATGTAATACAAAAAACCAAGTCCCAATAGAAGAATAAATTGTATAAATAAACCCAAAAAGCCAAACGTAGTGTGTAGGGTTGCTAAACACACGCTGTAAAACCATTAAACAAAGAGTCCACCATCCAAGCATTGAACAGAAGCCACCATGGAATTTTCAGTAATACACACCAAAGTTCATTTTTGCTGTAATCCAAAGGATAGTAGGTTGTTGTTCCGTGCAAACAGATAATGCTCAGCCGTTTTTAAAAATGTGAAGACTTCTTTATTGGAATACTTTAAAAGGTTAGCGCTTTTGTGGGAAAAATTAACACACCCGCTTCATCAGACAACAAAGGGACTTATTCCTGCCCTATTTAAAGGGCAGGAAAGGGAATAACGTCATAAAAAGGAAATGACATCATAAAGGAAATGACATCTTAAAAAGGAAATGACATCATAAAAACAGCCATTGTAGCCCTGAAACCATATATAAAAATTTTAAAATACAAGTATAAAATGTATATATAATATATAAAAAATATATATATATGTCATATATAAAAATAACCAAGACACATCGCAATATTTCATTGAAGTATTGTAAAGGCCTGCATTTAGTTGTGTAATAAAATAGATAAAAAACACTATATAACAATGTTATTAAGAAAAATAGTATTGAGTAAATATAGATATAAATATAACTATGTATATATAAATGTAATAAATATGTTAGTATATAAAAATATATTGTAAATGTAGTAATAAATATAATAAATGAATAAATAAATGGTGAATAATGATAATGATAAAAATAATTGTAATAAACATAACCAAGAATATATGCATGTAATTATAATAGAATAAATGTTAAATATATCATGAATTGTTGTATATACGTGTATATATGCTGGCACATGAAAAAGTTCCAATGAATGAATATGTAGAATGTAATGTATAAATGTCATAAGATATTCAAGAATAAGGATGTGCTAAGTGAATGCAAGTGTAAATATAGATCACAAGTGCGAAAGCGCATATATGCTTTGTTAAAAATGTTAGATGTGTATAAATATGAATATGGCCTGTAGAAATGTAGAAAATCAAGATATTAAATGATAGTGTAATTTCCTGCTTTTCAGATACGGTTTAATGGAAACAGTTCCATTCAAGCCTTTTCCTCTGTGAGCTGATAGTCTGCATATCCATTCTAACTCCGCCAACTCAGTGCGATTAACAAGATCACCTAATCTAGTACTTTCTTTTTGGACATGCAGCACTTGATAAAGAAAGACATGTGTTGGTCCTTCGGCAAGAGTATGTTTGGCCAAGGCGCTATAATCCTGCCCCCTGGTCAAGCAATAATTATGATCTCTTATTCGCTCTCTGAGAGATCTGTTCGTTTTTCCAACATAGAACACAAAGCAGCTAATACAATGGGCCACGTAAACCACGTTTTTGGTAGTACAAGTGCTATCACATTTAATAGTCCAAAGATACCCAGTATCAGGATGTCTAAAATAGTGGGATTCATCTATAGAGTTACATTGAAGGCATGCCCCACATTTTTTAGTATGTTCGAATCCTGTAAATGGAACAAATTTGTGGATCCTGCCACACAAGTGTTGTTTTAAGGTTTTCATGTTTTTAAAAGAAAACCTGGGTGTGGTACCTACAATGTTTCCCACTTTTTCATCAACTGTGAGAATGTTCCAGTTATTTGTAATGGCAGTCTGTATTACATTCAAGTTATCACTGAATGGAAGAATGATAGATATTTGTCCTGATGGTATCTTGGTAGGTAGGTGGTTATTGTTGTATTCAATCGAATTGGAAAAATATGATTGAGCACTTGTTTCCCTAAGATGAGTCATGTTATTGTACACTCTGTTGATTTCCTTGCAAGAATAACCTCTGCTGACAAGGCCTTCTCTTAATGTATCCATGTCCTGTTCAAAATAGGGGTCTAGGGTGGAAAGTCGAGAGACCCTCATTGCCTGACCCTTTACGATGTTGTTGAAGACACGTGGGTTGTGCATGCTTTGTCTATGCAGAAAGGCAGGTCTGTAGCATTCTTTATGTGAACTTGTGTATGCACTTCATTATTGATCTTAAATATTGTTATATCCAGGAAGTCTATTGAAGTGTAAGAATGACTCATTGTGAACTTCAAAAAAGTGCTGTTTGTGTTCAATGTGTCAAAGAATTTTTTGAAGGACTCAGAGGTACCCTTCCATAGGAAGAACAAGTCGTCCACAAACCGGTTATAGAACAAGATGTCAGTATTGCTTATTATGTAGTCATTCTCAAAGGCTGCTATGACCAGGTTTGCGTAGCTGTTCGCACAGCTTGTGCCCATCGCTACACCAGTTGTTTGTCTATAACACATGTCATCAAAAAGGAAAACATTGTTTTCTAAGACCAGTTCCATCATTAAAACCAAAAAGTCTGTCTTGTTTTGTGTATACCCCATATGCTGTAAGTAAGTTCTAAACATATTTAACCCATCATGGTTCGGGATACAGGTAAAGAGCTGTACAGGTAAATATTTTTATATACTAACATATTTATTACATTTATATTTACATTTATATATACATAGTTATATTTATATCTATATTTACTCAATACTATTTTTCTTAATAACATTGTTATATAGTGTTTTTTATCTATTTTATTACACAACTAAATGCAGGCCTTTACAATACTTCAATGAAATATTGCGATGTGTCTTGGTTATTTTTATATATGACATATATATATATTTTTTATATATTATATATACATTTTATGCTTGTATTTTAAAATTTTTATATATGGTTTCAGGGCTAGAATGGCTGTTTTTATGATGTCATTTCCTTTTTAAGATGTCATTTCCTTTATGATGTCAATTCCTTTTTATGACATTATTCCCTTTCCTGCCCTTTAAATAGGGCAGGAATAAGTCCCTTTGTTGTCTGATGAAGCGGGTGTGTTAATTTTTCCCGCGAAAGCGCTAACCTTTTAAAGTATTCCAATAAAGAAGTCTTCACATTTTTAAAAACAGCTGAGCATTATCTGTTTGCACGGAACAACAACCTACTATCCTTTGGATTACAGCAAAAATGAACTTTGGTGTGTATTACTGAAAATTCCATGGTGGCTTCTGTTCAATGCTTGGATGGTGGACTCTTTGTTTAATGGTTTTACAGCGTGTGTTTAGCAACCCTACACACTACGTTTGGCTTTTTGGGTTTGTTTATACAATTTATTCTTCTATTGGGACTTGGTTTTTTGTATTACATTTATCACTAACTTTGGGATCTTTGTAAATGGAAGGGGAAAACAGTAATGAAGCAAATGCAGCCCCACTGATAACAACGAGCAATACTAGACTCATAGGTGCACTAGAAGACAACACAAATCCCTTGGTGAATTATGATGGGGAATTTGTTGCTAACAATGAGGAATTTGCACCAGCAAATGAAGCCATTATTCAGTCTCTTAAAAAAGATATGGAAGACACTTTTCATAGATTTAAGAGACTACAAGCTCAACGTTACCATATGGAGGCATGTATCACAAAAGGGGTCATACCGCGTGGCCTACGTATTTTGAACATGCCTACCTATGGAAACACCTACCCTGTATTACTACAGAAATGGCAGCAAATTAACTTGAATGCTAGCAGAGCCTATATTCAATTATTAATTGATTTCTTTAAACCAATGGAGGAAGAATTAAAAAAGAGCATCCTGGAACAACAGGACAAAATGCTTGGTGTAAGTGGGGACAACTACACTGAATTATTTACCTAAGGATTATTGGATTGGATTTCAAGATATGAACGAAACCTACATGACAGCAAAAGAAGGAAATTGCAACGAGACATACATGATTTTGCCTCACATAACATTTTTGTGTGGCCTTGATCGAACAACGAGCAACAATCTATGTCTCACCAACGTCCAAGGGAGCCCGCAGGATTTTTTGCAGGGGGGTGCAAACCCAGAGCCCCACCCACATAGTTCTCCCCGCCCCCTTCCAACACAGCCCCGCCCAAGTCCACCCACCCCAAGCCCCGCCCACGCAGCCATTCCAGTGTCCCATTACTTGGCTATTTCTCCCCATTTGCCATAGACACTGTTCAAATCTGTGTGCATACTGTTTTATGCTTTAGTTCTACAATGATTACAGGCAGTTGGATTTAATTTACAACTTTTATTTCAAACATTATAACCCAAACACTGAGACATTTACTAAACCTAAACAAAGCAATAGTCTTACAACGAGGTGGATGGACTGTGTGAAAGAAGATCTGCGACAGGCAGGCATGAGTGCTGAAGAAGGCAAGAGTGTAGCACTGAATTGAGAGAGTTGGCAACAGTTAACATGATACCCCGACCCCATGTAGACAAAAATAGGAAAAAGTGGGGCTGATGATGATGATGATCTAGTGGAAAGCATGTATAATGCACTCACTGATTCCTTCTATTGTAGGATGATAGGTCTATGGAATATCAAAGTCCCTTAATAAAACTGGTTTTATGCATTCTTGCCATGAAAGCCTTATGACTCTGTGATCCTTGTTACATTTTCAGTAGAAGAAAGCATCTTTCCTGATTTTTGCTGTAGCCTACATGGATGATGAATACAAATTCTCTACCATCCACCTCAAGAGACTGGCTATTGTCTTGGCTGGATGTAAGGTTATCTTTCATGAAAATGACAACTTGACCTACTTCTATGTATGACTTCTGTCCTTTCTATAAATCAAGTATCCCGAGGTACTGTATTCACTAATAATTACAGGTGGCTTTAGCTACATCACTGATATGGTTATTGCATGCAGACGCACAGAGGATGCCCGGGCTTGACATTCTACAGAAACTAAGATATAGTCAATTCATTACTCCATTTTTTTTTTCTACTGGGCCTTTATGTTTTTAAAGGAGAAGCTGCACCTAACCATATGTTGTAGGACCTGGGATAAGTCTGACATGTTCAGATAATACTGTAGTACACAATGCAGTTGCTTTAGCTTACTTAGATTTTTCATGCAGTAGCCCAAGTAATTTTTTGTTAGCAGATGACAATATACTGTAATCTAGATAATGGCTTTCTACTAATATCTCACCTACACAAGGACTATTTTGCAGATATTAGTCATTAGAAAAATACATTTAATAGATGCTGTTAATAATGATCACAATGTGCCTAAATGGCATACTTTGTTCCTTGATTGCTCTATTAAATCAGTAATGAGCTGCAGTGTTTGCTGTAGGCAGTGTTTCTGGCAAATCCCTTAAGGTTCTGAATAGCCTATATGTACAAGATACAGCAATAAAATGCTTCAGATTTATACAGTTTCTAACAAGTGTTAGTTGTCTAAATCAGGAGGCTGTTCAAAATGTATGACTCTCCTTCTTGATCAGGGCTATATGACCTGTAATTTCTTAAAATCGTCACCTTCTATTGCTCTGCATGTCAGCCGTGTGCAATTTAAGCAGTGACTCAGAACTTAAACAGAGGATGTTTAATAGCAAGCAGTGAAATCGTTGTTTTATTTCCCTAGTGACAAAAATCCTCATTTACATGGAGAGTCTTCTGCAGAGTCACATCGCTCAATATGACATTCACTAAGCAGTCAGGCCTGCAGGGTTTAATGATGTAGGGGGAAAGGAGGAGGTATAGAAATGACGATCTCTGTGCTTAGCACCCCATGAGGCATTCTGGGTGAGATATTCAATCAGGAGAGAGTGAGAGAGTGAGAGAGTGAGAGAATCACCTCACCAAGGATAAGCCATAGCGAGGATGGGATAAACATGGTGTCAGAGCTCTCTGCTAGCTTTAAAGAGCTCCTGATGCAGCTGAGATAACTTTAGACAGAATTTAATATCCACTCATAAATGCAGCTTTGGCTTTGTGTTTTGTTTTCCAAAACATAATTCTCTTGCTCATGCTATTTTTATGTTTGCAGTGTTCTTGTCTTATTAGCTCATGCTTGCTGTTTGCTCCTGACATCATAATTTTGTTTGTTACATCAAAATGTATCAGCACTGAAATAATTAGAGTTGAAAACAAAGGTATGTAGTGTCATGTGGAGTGTAACAGCAAGCATAAAATGTACTGTGGTTATTTCTAAAACTCAGGAAATTAGAAAGAAAGCAGAAGTTCAGAATACATCATAACTTGCTTCATAATATTATTGATAAGATTGGTGGGTTCATTAAAGTCAACTTGCTCTTTGTTTCTGTTCGGTTTTGGTAACAGGATATGCCCTGTTGACACAAATAAGTAAACTGATTTACTCAGGGTCACACAGTATGAAAGTTTACAATGACAGGAGGCATACATATGCCACCAGTTTTACAGTTAAGCACAATAAACATTTTGTTGCTTTGTCTGCAAAACTTGGTTCATGACAAAACAGGTTAATTGCATGTAACAGCCCCTTGTTACATATTCAGAATATAATCCAAAATAACTTGTTTAAAGATGAATGATTTCAACTTAAAACTGTAAAAAGAAACAGATATGAAATTCAGTTCATAACAACATTATCTACACAAAGTGTCATGTACTGCAGTGCAATTACAAGTCACTTAAGTTCACACTTGTTGATTTGGGTCCAGCTGGCTGGGTTTCTCTCCTATGGCCACAGGCAGTGTGCCTCCTTTAGTTCTCGTGACAGTTTTACACAATCCCTCATTCCTCCCACTGGTCATCTGTTGCTATCTTCAGCAACTCTCTGCTCTTTTCCTTGTGTTATCCTGCCTTACATAAAGAATGTAGTCGAACTTTATGGTGAAGGTTGCTAGAATGCCTATTTTATCACAGCCATTCAGAGTGTACCCTGAAGTGGAGGTGAAAGCAACTACCATGTCTTTCTTAAAATTAGACCTTCACCATCTCCCATCTCCAGTATTCCAATACTCTTTGCTGTTGAACATAATGTCGTACTTGTTTTCCAATTTTAAACAACCATCCACTAGTTTTTAACTATTTTCTGCTACTTTAAATATTTCTGTTCCTTAAACAAGCGGTTTTGTATATTTAAGTCATTAACCATCTCTTACCTTTTTCCCTGTATTGCTTTTGTTTTCAAGATTTCTGACCTCTAAGCTCCACAGATATTCATATGGACAGCTCTGAATATATTTTCAGTAAAACCTGGTGTGAAGCCTAGGTAGACCCTATCCTGCCTCAGTTTTCATCTTGGTAGGAAAAGGGACGGAAGGAGGCAACACAGCATTTCAAATATATCACAGGATTCTTTGGGAGAATCCAGGAAAATAGTGGTCTGTCATCAGGGCATACTCATCACTTTGTTTGCATCTTCAAGTCTGACTTTATCTTAAATGAATTCAGGCAGTCAGTTCATAACATCATACAGATTCTACTACACGTCAAGTTGTCAACACGACCTCTGCAACAGCCCCATGTTCTCCGTTGTCGATGCCGATTGGTATTTCCAATTGGCTTCCTACAAAGTTTAAAGCTTTCTTGAAATAGCTGTAAAAATAAGCTGTTGTATAATTATATTTGATTTCCCATCTTCACCCTCTTTGTTTCTGTTGTATTGTAAAGACCGGCGATTCTTGAGATGTCTGCCCTTTTCATACTTTAACTTCCTCCCATTCCTGTCCTATTCTATCTGCTCCTACTACCTGTCACTAAGTTTATGTTGCAAAAGTTCACTGCTTAAACTAATTACACGTCAGTTACCCTCTCTTTTCTCATGTAGTGGCACTTATGTAGTCCAATACTCACTAATTTAACAATTTTACATGCTTATTTTTGAAAATTTCTGCTTTGTACTTTTATCTAATATTGTTCTATAAAGTAGCTGTAAACAGATAAAATAAAATATACACAATTTGCTTACTAGGAATATTTCTTTCCATATTTGACTACAGTAACTGAAACATAAGCAATCGCCATGACATTGCTGGAAGATCAGGTAATAAAGCACAATTCTGGGTGTAGTCAGACTCAAAGGACCAACCTAGTTATCCCCAAACTATTATGGAAACAGGTAACCCCCTTATGCACAAAGCAAACACAAACTTCACTGAAGTTTGCAAGGAATTTATGACAATATCATTACTGCCCGAATCCAAAATTAGTGATATCTCAACTAGGTTAAAAATTATTTTTCCTAATTTATGGCATGATCATTATTCACCATGAAGCAAACAATTTGCAAAGTTTCTTCCTCCTAGCTATACAAAATATAAGTGGTTTTATCAAACATCCTTGCAAAAACAAGAAAAATGCAACTGCTTAATGAACTCCTCCAATTATCTTGCATTATAAACTTTTGATATTTATTAAGTGGCTAAGAATATGCCATAATAAATATGGGGGTTATTGTTTGCCGCCTGTACTGAATGCTGCAACCATCCAGAGTACTTCTCACTCAACAGGTATCAGCTTTCACCCCAGGAAGGACAATTACTGAACAGGAAATTTTCCATCCATATTATCTTTCTCAAATTCCACAACAAACTTGAAATATATACAAGAAAAAAGATTAGTGATTTTGCTGAATACCAGAATTTTCGGCAATAAAACTACATTTTATCTCTAGTAAAGGTATAATAGCAAAATGCAAAAATGAAAAACTGGTTTAAGGACAAAAATTTCAAGGAACTTATTAAACATGTTTTAGACTACATTAAAGGGAGTTTGATTTTGGCAAGTAACAGTATTGTATTTTGGAAAAAAATCATCTCAATGTTTCCAAAGAGCCAATAATTTCAGCAACTTGGATACTTAGATAACACTTTGAAAATAAAGACCAATAGTAAATCAAAAGATAAAGATTCTCTTCATTTAAATCACTGCATATATATCTATACTTACACACACACACGCACACACACACACACACACACACACACACACACACACACACACACACACACACACACCTACCTTACTAAAGCTGCCCATTTCAGTTCTCGCTCCACTAAAGCGTCCCATCTTCGTTCCCGCTCGCAAGGGTCCCATCTTCCGTCCGTTTCGGTTCCCGTTCGTTTGAAAAGGTCCCATCGTCAGTAAGGTCCTCTAAACTGTCCATTTCAGCTCCCGCACGATGATGTCACAGCAAACTTCGCGTGATGATGTCAGCACGCCTGCGACTGGATTTCTTAAAGCAGAACGCCTAAAAAAAAAAAAAAAAAAAAATCTTTTTTTTTTTTTAAATAAAAAGATTAACTTGTCAGCGGATTCCAGGGGGGTGCAAGTGCACCCCCTTGCAACTGCCTGCGGGCGCCCTTGCCAACGTCCATCACATTTTGTACGAAATACTAATACCAACAACACAAATATAACAAGGGAAAACACCGCAGGAACAAGGAATAACGCTGCAGCTATAACGCACATCTCCGAAGGGAGATCACAGGTTATTACTACAACAACAAAAGTCCAGTCCTTGGACTTGAATCACAAGGATTCCAATAATGTTTTTCGTACATGTGAGACAGGAAATGAGACTGGCAAACTACCAGGCAATCTTCTTTCCCCTGAGGACACTACTGCTTCTTCCTCGGTTTATACTACTCCCAGTGAGAATAACAATGACAACATTGTCCCACATAACTCAGCCATTCCTCCTCTGTTAACTGGTAACACCAATTTAGCAAGTGCAGTTAGGAGGAAAATTCAGATGGATAGGATTGAAACCCATAATCCAGTGGAAGCTCCTTTTCCAATACGCACAAACAGAAAGAGGTCTTTAGACTTGACAATTACCGGGAGCCAAGAAGAAGGAAATAACCCCTGTGCAACAACAACAAACAACGCTCCAAAATTTTTGGAACTAGATTCATTGGTCTTAAATATCTCTAAGTATGACCTGACTCAACATGAAAAGGAACTCCTAAATAAAGGTATGTCTTTCATTCCTTCTTCAGATATGGACCTTAGTCAAGCTGTTATAGCTTTAAGATAATTTGCTCGAAATATCAATCTGAAACTTTTGTTCAATGACAGTAATATTAGTGATGTTACCACTTTGTGGAATAAGAGTACTTACATACCCCCTCCACATAACAACGTGGAAATTTTCGTTAAAGCTGTGGAAAACAGTCTTTACGCCACCTATCCTTTCCACACTTCTCAAGCCTCTGGCAATTTGACGGCTTCAGAATTAGCAGCTTTAAGATCTCTGAAGAATAGATCAGAGATCACCATACGTCCAGCCGACAAAGGTGGCCCCATTGTTGTCATGGATACTGTTTATTACCAACATAAAATGCTTGAATTGCTTAAAGATGAAGCATATGAAATTATAAACAGGGATGCTGTTTTCCATATGCAAGAACAAATTTCCAAGGAAATATGTGAATGTAAGGACATGGGCTACATTAATGATGAACTATATAAATATTTGAACGTTACATGTCCTTTGATACCTACTATATCAGGACTACCCAAAGTTCACAAAAACTTATACCAGCTTGAACTGAGGCCCATTGTAGCCGGTTCAGGCTGGCTAACTGAACCCATATCACTGTACCTAGAACATGAATTAAAAGTTGTTTTGGCTAAGTCACCATTTATCCTGAAAGACTCGAAACAATTTCTACAGGATCTGTATACATGTTTAAATAGTTGGGTTAATTTAAACTTGAATACTATTTTATTTGCAACTATGGATGTCAAATCACTCTTTACCTGTATCCCGAACCATGATGGGTTAAATATGTTTAGAACTTACTTACAGCATATGGGGTATACACAAAACAAGACAGACTTTTTGGTTTTAATGATGAAACTGGTCTTAGAAAACAATGTTTTCCTTTTTGATGACATGTGTTATAGACAAACAACTGGTGTAGCGATGGGCACAAGCTGTGCGAACAGCTACGCAAACCTGGTCATGGCAGCCTTTGAGAATGACTACTTAATAAGCAGTACTGACATCTTGTTCTATAAACGGTTTGTGGACGACTTGTTCTTCCTATGGAAGGGTACCTCTGAGTCCTTCAAAAAATTCTTTGACACATTGAACACAAACAGCACTTTTTTGAAGTTCACAATGAGTCATTCTTACACTTCAATAGACTTCCTGGATATAACAATATTTAAGATCAATAATGAAGTGCATACACGAGTTCACCGCAAAGAATGCTACAGACCTGCCTTTCTGCATAGACAAAGCATGCACAACCCACGTGTCTTCAACAACATCGTAAAGGGTCAGGCAATGAGGGTCTCTCGACTTTCCACCCTAGACCCCTATTTTGAACAGGACATGGATACATTAAGAGAAGGCCTTGTCAGCAGAGGTTATTCTTGCAAGGAAATCAACAGAGTGTACAATAACATGACTCATCTTAGGGAAACAAGTGCTCAACCATATTTTTCCAATTCGATTGAATACAGCAATAACCACCTACCTACCAAGATACCATCAGGACAAATATCTATCATTCTTCCATTCAGTGATAACTTGAATGTAATACAGACTGCCATTACAAATAACTAGAACATTCTCACAGTTGATGAAAAAGTGGGAAACATTGTAGGTACTACACCCAGGCTTTCTTTTAAAAACATGAAAACCTTAAAACAACACTTGTGTGGCAGGATCCACAAATTTGTTCCATTTACAGGATTCAAACATACTAAAAAATGTGGGGCATGCCTTCAATGTAACTCTATAGACGAATCCCACTATTTCAGACATCCTGATACTGGGTATCTTTGGACTATTAAATGTGATAGCACTTGTACTACCAAAAACGTGGTTTACGTGGCCCATTGTATTAGCTGCTTTGTGTTCTATGTTGGAAAAACAAACAGATCTCTCAGAGAGCGAATAAGAGATCATAATTATTGCTTGACCAGGGGGCAGGATTATAGCGCCTTGGCCAAACATACTCTTGCCGAAGGACCAACACATGTCTTTCTTTATCAAGTGCTGCATGTCCAAAAAGAAAGTACTAGATTAGGTGATCTTGTTAATCGCACTGAGTTGGCGGAGTTAGAATGGATATGCAGACTATCAGCTCACAGAGGAAGAGGGTTGAATGGAACTGTTTCCATTAAACCGTATCTGAAAAGCAGGAAATTACACTAACATTACACTATCATTTAATATCTTGATTTTCTACATTTCTACAGGCCATATTCATATTTATACACATCTAACATTTTTAACAAAGCATATATGCGCTTTCGCACTTGTGATCTACATTTACACTTGCATTCACTTAGCACATCCTTATTCTTGAATATCTTATGACATTTATACATTACATTCTACATATTCATTCATTGGAACTTTTTCATGTGCCAGCATATATACACGTATATACAACAATTCATGATATATTTAACATTTATTCTATTATAATTACATGCATATATTCTTGGTTATGTTTATTACAGTTATTTTTTATCATTATCATTATTCACCATTTATTTATTCATTTATTATATTTATTACTACATTTACAATATATTTTTATATACTAACATATTTATTACATTTATATTTACATTTATATATACATAGTTATATTTATATCTATATTTACTCAATACTATTTTTCTTAATAACATTGTTATATAGTGTTTTTTATCTATTTTATTACACAACTAAATGCAGGCCTTTACAATACTTCAATGAAATATTGGGATGTGTCTTGGTTATTTTTATATATGACATATATATATATTTTTTATATATTATATATACATTTTATGCTTGTATTTTAAAATTTTTATATATGGTTTCAGGGCTACAATGGCTGTTTTTATGATGTCGTTTCCTTTTTAAGATGTCATTTCCTTTATGATGTCATTTCCTTTTTATGACATTATTCCCTTTCCTGCCCTTTAAATAGGGCAGGAATAAGTCCCTTTGTTGTCTGATGAAGCGGGTGTGTTAATTTTTCCCGCGAAAGCGCTAACCTTTTAAAGTATTCCAATAAAGAAGTCTTCACATTTTTAAAAACAGCTGAGCATTATCTGTTTGCATGGAACAACAACCTACTATCCTTTGGATTACAGCAAAAATGAACTTTGGTGTGTATTACTGAAAATTCCATGGTGGCTTCTGTTCAATGCTTGGATGGTGGACTCTTTGTTTAATGGTTTTACAGCGTGTGTTTAGCAACGCTACACACTACGTTTGGCTTTTTGGGTTTGTTTATATATATATATATATATATATATATATATATATATATATATATATATATTCTTTTTTCGGCTTTTCGCAGTTAGGGGTCGCCACAGCGGATCACCTGTCCGCTCATGACTGGCAGTGAAGTGTTACAACCTACCACAGAAGGCACACACACACTCACATCTTGGACCAATTTAGAGTGTCCATTCCACCTATGGCATGTCTTTGGGATGTGGGAGGAAACCGGAGCACCCGGAGGAAACCCACGCGACCACAGGGAGAACATGCAGACTCGGCACAGAAGGCATCCCAGCCGAGGATTGAACTTGAGAACCTCTTGCTGTGAGGCGGTAACGCTAACCGCTGCACAACCGCGGCCACCTATACATATATATATATAGACATATATAACATTTAGTGCAGTTATACCTCAGAACCATCCCTCTCAACCTGTTAGTGCTAGAATCTTGTATAAAAGCTGTAAAATGGGGGGGGGGGCGGCCACGTATAGCAACATATTTCAAATATTGTTGTTACAAATGAAGACATTTGCTACAACAACAGGGTGCATTTTAGCAGACAATTGCTGAAGAATATGAGGATGGAAACTGAAATTTTATGTCATTATCTACTGGCATAAATCTTTGGATCATCACCGTGATTTACCAAACAAATACAAATAAATTGTGGAACTGAACAAAAGTATGGGCCAAACATCCGGACATTTTGTGAAAATTCTGGCAGTGGAGACGTATGCTCAGAAACCCCTTAGTGCAATGAATCTAGACAAAAGTGGGGGGACAAAGGCCTGAAAATATGGCCATATCCAAAATACGTGAGTAGATAAGCTGAGAAAGTTGATGTAATAGCAGTGTATGTCCTAACATATATCGACTGAAATATCACAATTCCAGGACTCAATTGCTTCTCATTAGTTAGTGACCTCAATCCCCATATCATCCCACTGATGTGTCAGGAATAGACAACAGTTATGGGGACCAGACCAAAGATATCGGCCAGACAACTGGACATCCTACGAATATGTGGAAATAACACAACATTAGGGAAACTACACTGAGCTACCAAGCAATGTCCAAACTACAATCAGACTGACATAACACTACCCAAGTCCAGCTCTGGGGCTGTACACATTCATTAGCAAATATAACAGGCACTACAGGGATGTAACACTAGTGGAAAACAGACACTGGTGTGAAAGTGTACACCCCAAACCAATTGCACCACAGTCACAGTGACATACCAGTAAGCAAATTAAACACTACTTTTTAATGACTATGTGATTAACAATATCCCATTAGCCACTCACACATTACCCCTACAAATATTGCTCCAAGCCACAGTGTAGTGGGAATCTTGTGTTATGGGACATGTCACGGTCTGTATGTACAAACATATACAGATGATAGGGAACCAGAAACTGGACCAACATGCACAGTTAGATAGAAAGAGCCCATGACACTCACATGTACCCCCTCTCTACACATCCCAAATAACATGTACATACTACACTGCTACTCAAACCTGACAGTCTTTTAACAATGAGCAGACATACACAGACCTCTCAAATGTACAGTTTCCCACAGAATGTATAGGCACAGGACTCATATCTATGGCCACTTCCTTGTTACATGTCTGGGGGTCTATGACATCACTAGGATGGTAGCAGGAATTAATACAATAAATTATACTACATACCTCTGAACCTCTTAGTTCATGACATCTGGACAAAGCCTGACATAATTGGTGGACAGAGGCCCAAACACAGGGGTATATTAGACATATTGCTGTTATAAATGTAGACTGTTGCTGGTGTTACCGGCTTTGTTGTAACATATGTTTTCTGAGGTATATGAAGTCAGTAACACCAAAAGATGTTAGCATTTACTGACTGCATTCTGCAGAGTATCCTACTGATAGCCAAGGATTAAAACTGTCTGGGGAAAAGATCAAATGTATGAGCCACTCATCTGGACAGTGTCTAGGCCTCTGGACAGTGTGGAGGTATGACTGCAGTGATGTAACAGAATAGAAATCCCCTGACAGCTGCCAAAAATGTCACCCAGCACCTTATGAAGTGCAGTAAGACCAACATGACACTCACTCACATAACCTCTGGGCAATTTCCCACGTATATTCAATTATAGCATGCACTGTAGGGATGGAACTATAGTGAAAAGCAGCAAGTGGTGCACAAATGTCCACCAGAAAACAATTGCACCACAGTCACAGCAAAATTCCAGTACCCAAAATGACCTCTAAAGTAGAATGACTGTCTGAACAAACATATCCTAATTGCCAGTCACACACTACACCGACATATACTGGCAAAATTTACACTGTACTGAGAATCCTGAAGTGTTACAGGACATTTCACAGTCAGCCCCTACAAGCATACAGACCTGATAGACCATGAGGAACTGTAGCAGCATGCAGAGTCAGATAGGTAAAGGAATTATGGCACTCACATGTGCTACTCTCCCTACCCAGCCCAACAAACAACTACACACAACAGTGCTACACAATATTGCCAATCTGTTTACAATGGCCAGACATACATAACTGTCATATGCACAGATTTCCACAGAATTACCAGGGTGTGGAACCATAATCCTGGAAAATGCTGCATACCATGGCCAGGAAGCAACCAGGTCATTGGGATGATAACTGGAGTGCAGTTGGTAAGTAATGATGTACCGTACCTCTGCACCTCATAGTGCAGGACATCTGGACAATGCATGATGTACTTGTAGGACATGGGGCTGGAAAGAGGGACATATCACACATAATGGTGTTACAAACTGAAACAGTAGCTGGTGCTACAAGTGTTGTTGTAACATAACATCCCTGAAGGATATGATGTATGGAACACCAATGGATGTCAACAGTTAGTGAGTACAATCCTCACATTATCCTACCAACCCCACAAAAACAGATGTTGTTCGAGGGCCAGACCAAACATAATAGGCAAACAGCTGACCAGTCTGTGGACAACTAACCAGGTGAGATGTATGTCAGAGGCATATCACTGTCAGATGTCACGTCACAAAGTAAATGCATGACCAGACAAACTCAGTCAATCTAGCAACAATCCATGTGTATAACAGCACTACTGACATACAACCTGTACCCAATTCTGGTGTTTTGCCTCCCATGTTGTTGGGCTGTCTCCACATGTCCTGTCCTGTGAAGTATTTCCACCTACTATCTGTAAAGCTGTAGCCCCCACACCTCCATAATGTCCACAGCACAGGCAAGGAAAATGGGCAAGGCCCACATAAAGGCCGTCCCATATGTTGGAAGTAGCAGCATTGTCCAGGCCCACACCACAATACTATGTGAGCATCTGCATAGCTTTATGGCCTCAGCAATACTTGACAGGACAACATCAACCCCCTCAAGATAGGCCGAACACCTTCGGTGGACAGCAGCAATACACAACTACCATAATAGGTGGACATGATTGCAGGATGGACCAAGAAGGAACAGGTGCCTCACTGGAAGGCATGTCACCTTGTTTTCCACAAGCAAACAAGGTCACAGGTAATGTACCCTAAGGATGTCTTTGAGGGCAAACTGGAGACATCCAACAAGGCCAATCTCTAGGCCTTCCAGATGTGTGTCTGCAATTCCAGAGGCAACAAACATATCTGCTCTGTAGTGGTGGTCAATAACATCACATACACATGTGCCATAAGAATGAACTGTGAGCAATGGTTAGCAATGCTCAGCTATGGTGTAACAACACATTTCTGTTGTTCTCACCGCTCTCTCTGGGGACTGAGTGTACAAATTCACCTCCAAATTCTGTACAAATGCACAGCTGTTGCTGTATAAGAAATGGACAACTATGGAGCTCCCGCACACCCATCCTGCACATCCATAGCTATCTTTCATATTGTTCATCCCTCTGCACGCCCCTTTTACACCACTTTCCTATCACCCCCTTTTCTTTTCATTTAAAGAATTAGTGTGGGTGTAAGCATGAGTAACAGCAAAAAAATGATCAGCTCTGCTAGGTCTTGCACCCAGGGCAGTGTGCATCATAGTCAGAGCATTGTACCACTATACCATTTGAGTTGTGGGAATTGCTTCTGCTTTTTCCAACATATGCTCATTCAACAGTAGGGAAAAGATTCCATAGAATCAGTCAGGTGTCATATTTATACATATACACCTGTATATATGTATGGAGATGCATATATATGGAAAAATATACATATAATATATAGTGATATACATATAAAATATACACATATACATATATATAAATATATATATATATATATATATATATACATATATATATATATATATATATATATATATATATATATATATATATATATTACATTTTCATAACATGTAGTGGAGTCATACCTCAGAACCATACCTACCAACCTGTTACAGCAAGAAATCTGGCCCAAGGCTGTCCAAATAGTGGGACAATGGGACAAAACTAGGAACATATTTTAAATATTGCTCTAATAAATGTAGAATGTTGCCAGAGTTACAGGGTTTGTTTCCGCATACATGTTCTGAAGGATATGAGTTCTGAAACTGAAATGTATGTCATCATTTACTGTCAGAAATCCTCAGATCATCACAATGATTGGCGGCTTTTGCAGTTGCCCGCCCCACTGTAGATTTGATCTGGGACACTCCCCTAGTCCCATCTCTTTACCACATTCTACCTAATAAACTCTTTCTGCACTTGCTTTTAGTCCTTTTTAATTTAATTGCATTTTTTAACTGTGTTTGGTCTAATATTGCTACATAGTCAAGTCTGCTAGCTTGCACTGCATGTGAATTGTTTTTACTACTGTTTTTGCTACTTTTCTGTAAAAAAAAAACTGTAAGCCTGTTTCCTACCTTTCCTGTAACTAGTGTTCCAGATACAGATTTGCTGTATCCAGGACTGTATGTAAGCGTCTGAGCCCCCCAAGCCTTTCTGTGTTGGAAGGAAGCCTTCTAGCTTATCAGTGGAGTGGTAAGCACTAGTTAACCTGTCTACCACATAAGGAGTGGTTCTGGCCCAGAAATTGTAGTTATTGGCCGTTTGGGCAATCTTCCATCTCTCTCAACTTTCTAATTTGAAAACCTGCATTTGCACTTGTTTCTGTCCTGTAACCCGTCTAGTGCAGATACAGATTCTTAGTTTTAGCACTTAAATTTGCTTATTAATGCTCAGCAATTGTTCAGAACTTGTAAGCACTAAATAAGCTACTAATTACTATAGCACTCAATCTTCCTCATTACATAGAGGAAAACAGGTTTTTGTACTTACTTTTCTCACTGGCTTAGAGAAAAACAGCTCTTGTACTCACTTTCCTCACTTATCTAGAGGAAAATAGTTTTTTTATTCAGGCATGTCCAAGGGTCAGCTCCCAGTGTTCTCTCCTGTCTATCTGATGAATCTGGGCATCTTGAAGCAATGCAGAAATTGCCTCATGTACACAGACAACCCTCTCCTCCTACCACCCAACAGTACAACCTGTGAGAGATGCACTTATCTAGCCAAACTGGAGGTAAAGCTTTCTCCAACCAAGACTGAACTTGACAGTCATGAGGAGAAGGTAAACATTTGCACCACACCACACTCATCACATAGTCTCACTAAATCGACACCACCAAAATCCACACATAGTAACACAAAAACATTTGTGGAGTCTCTCAATAATAATCAGTCTAAGCAACAGAGACCTCCAAATCAGAAACGCAAGCAACCTACATCCCCCAACACAAACCAAATGACACATAGCCCACAGACCCAGTGTGCCACTCAGCCACAGCCAATAAGGCAAAACAACATACCCAACACTCTAGTCATAGGTGACTCTATAGTCAGGCACACTGATGTCCCACTCACCAGGCTAAACAAGGAAAAGGTTAGTATCAGCTGCCTGTCAGGTGCCAGGATCCGCCACATAACCCATGCACTCAGGTCACTCCACAATAAGTACAAATATGACCTGTCATTGTCCATGTTGGTGTAAATGACCTGAGATGTACCTCCCTGGACTACATGAAAAGAGACATGGAAGAGCTCTCTGATCTTGTAACCAAGGCAGGTATGACCCTAACCCTGAGTAGCATTCTGCCATTGCCCAGAATGATACCACAGTACAAGGACAAAATGATTGACTTCAACAATTACCTAAGCTTCTGGTGTCATTCTAAGGGGATATAGTATCTGTCTGCTTGGGATGACATGGTCGACAGACCACGATGCTTTGCAACAGATGGCCTGCACCTGTCGCCCCTGGGATTCCAGATACTGGCTAAGGCTCTTGCTGCCCCTATAGTGCCTTTTTTAGGCAGGGTTCAAATAACAAATTCACTACCATAACAGGAACAGGCAAGCAAAAACTGAGGGTAATGCTACTCAATGCTAGAAGTCTAAATCTCAAAATGCACTCACTCGAGGCACTCCTTAAAATGGAGAACATTGATATCTGTGCAGTGACTGAGACCTGGTTCAAGGCTCCAGAGAGCACCCCTGCACTACCAGGCTATAACTCATACCACTCTTTTCGGCCATGTAACCTTGACCGAAACACCAAAGGCAGAGGTGTATCCATATTCATTAAGGATATCCACACCTACAGGCTAGTTGGTCGGCATAATGCATCCGAGGTTATCCAAGTGCAACTAACTCTGGGATAAACTGCAATCCAAATTGTAGCTTACTACAGATCACTCACCATGCCCCAGGATTCCCACTCCTCTTTTCTTGATGAACTGGACAATATTAGGGTTCAACCAAACACCCTGATAATGGGCGACTTCAACTACCCCACCATTAACTGGAAAAACTACTCATGTACCAACTCCTTAGCTCAACGCTTTCTGGAATTCATAAACTCCAATGCCCTAGATCAACTTATCCACACCCCCACCAGGGGCAACAATATCCTAGACCTAGTCATTACCAACATGAGTGACCGGTGTTCCACACCTGAAGTCAACTCCTCGTTGGTCCGATCCGACCATAAGCTAATCACCCTTGATATCCACATCCTGCCCCCAACCCCCATTAAGGAAACCACAGTAAAAAATTTCTCCAAAGCCAACTTCATGCTTCTTAATACAGAAGTGATGAACTTCATGACACCCATGCAGATGGACAATACAGTTACAACTGCTGAATCCTACACAAATGCACTCTATAAGCACTTACACAAGTGCATGGATCATGTTATCCCAAACAGAACCAATATGCTATCCTCTAAAAAAAGGAAGCCCAATCTAGTGGCCCCCTGCCATAATCAAACTGTAAAACAGAAGGAAGAAACTGTTGCAAAAGAGAGTAAAATCCCATGAGTGGAGGAGCTCCCTGGTCAGCCTCAGTAAGAAGCTGAGATCCCTTATAAGATCTTCCAAAGCTAGCTACAAAAAACAAATTGCCACTAATTCCAAGGACAACCACAAAGCATTCTATAGCTATGTCAAGAATCTTGATGACAACACGTTACAGCACAAAGGCATGAAAATTACAGAACCAACTAATATTGCCAACATCCTGGCAGATAGGTTCACTGCTAACTTTACCCCCCTCTCACCCCCTAAAGGACCCATATCTATACAGGAAGAATGCAGAGTCCCTGTAATCACAACTATGCAGGTAAAAGATGCACTCTCTAAAGCCAAAAGCACAGCATCCATGGGCCCTGACAACATCCCAGGCTGCATTTTACACGAACTTCAGAATGAACTGGCTCCCCACATATGCACCATGTTCAATAATAGTCTCCCATCAGGCTTTGTGTCCACTGAATGGCACACAGCAACAGTTATCCCACTCCACAAAGGGGGATCCACCACTGATCCTGGGAACTATTGACTTATTAGCCTGATGAGCCTGGTCTGCAAGGCCATGGAACATATCATCATAGAACTCATAAACAAAGACATTAGTAACCTCCAAACTCTGGATCCCACCCAGTTCGGGTTTTTGAAAGGCAGATCATGCCTCCTGAACCTGATCGACTTCTTTGAGGCAGTCACCAAAGCCATAGATGAGGGTAAGGTGGTTCACACAGCCTATCTTGACCTCGCCAAGGCTTTCGACACCATCCCCCATTCTGGAATTATAGCTAAACTCACTAAACTAGGTAGAAATCCCTACATCACAAGATGGGTTGCCAACTGGCTCACTGACAGCACCCACATTGTAAAAGTTGCAGACTCCAAATCTGACCTCAAAGCAGTGACAAGTGGAGTATAACAGAGTTCCATCCTGGGACCTCTCCTGTTTGATATCTACTTCTCTGAAGTACAGGTTAACACAGAAGGCCTCTGGCTAACAAAGTCTGCAGATGACTGCAAACTATGAGCCATAGTCAAGTCCCCAAATGATGTGGACATCCTACAGAAGGGCCTCACTGAGACAGATGCCTGGTGTCAGAGCCATAGCCTCAAGCTCAATGCCAAAAAGTGCAGTGTCATCCCCTTTGGTAAAAACTCTGCACCCATGAACTACCACATAGGCAGCAATCTACATAACACCGAATGTGTAATAAGAGACATTGGGACCCAGGTGAACAGTAGTCTCTCCTTTGATAGTTACATTGCCACAGTAGTCAGGAAGTCCTGCTATGCCACATAGCACCTCATCATGAAAGGGTTCTCATCCAGGAAAAAAGAGGTCATTGTTCCCCTCTACTCAACACTCATTAGACCCATTATAGAGTTCAATGCCCCTTTTGGAATGTACCTCACAAGACATCTGCAGCAGCTGGAAAGGCCACAGAAGTACCTCACAAAGAGGATTACTGGCCTCAAACAAATGCCGTACACTGACCGCCTCAAAAAACTCCAGCTTTACTCTTTAGCATATCGCCTACTCCGAGGTGATCTCTGCCTAACATATAAAGCTATGTCAAATCCAGAGTTGTTGGACATGCTACACCTAAAGAAATCCCAATCCCTCCGAGCTACATGCTCTAGGGACCTAAACCTTGTCACCACAATAAACAGGACATGCTGGAGAGATACATTCCTGTCCTAGAGACTTCCCATACTCTGGAACAGGCTACCCATCTATGTCAAGCAAAGTTCTTCATTAGCACTCTTCAAGAAAAATCTTGATGAGTGGATGGGAAATAGGAAATACACCCCGGGGATCACTTCTGTGTCTCTGCTCGACAGTTGCATAGGAAAATAACTTTCTTGGGTGGCGTAAGCCAAAGAACCTTGTTGGCTAGGCTTATGTAGGCTCTTGGGCTGATAGCCTAGTACCTACCTATGAACCTATTAACCTTTGAACCTGAGATATACAAATAATGCATCTGTGGAACAGACCAGAAATATGAGCAATAAACCTATACATACTTCAACAATCCAGACAGTCCAGAGGTAGGCTCAGAACCCCTTAGTGCAATGAACCTGGGCCAGGCCTGACAAAGTGGGAGGAGAAAGCCATGGAAATAGGGAGATATTAGAAATACTGGAGTAGATAAGTTGACACAGTTGCTGCAGTAACACCCTCATGTCTGTCCTAACATATATTGACTGAAATAGCACATGTCCAACACTCAGTTACTTCCCACTAGTTAGTGACTGAAATCTTCACATCAGCCCACTGATGTGTCAGAAATGCACAACACTTATAGGGGCCATGCAACAGTACATCCTACAAATATCTGACCATAACATCACATTAGGGAAACTACACTCAGCTGATAAGCATGTCACTAAGCACTGTCCAAACTGCAGTCAGACTGACACAACACTAACACAAATATGCTATGGGAATACACATGTATTGGCAAATATATCAGGCAATACAGGCATGTCACAGCACTGAAAAACAAACACCAGTGTGAAAGTGCATACCCACAACCAATTCAGCCACAGTCGCAGTGACATACCATTAAGCCAAAGGAACAGTACAGTATAAGGACTGTGTAAATAAAAACATCTCAACATGTTTGCCACTCACACACTACCCCCACATATACTGGCCCAATTCACAGTGTACTATGACGCCTGACCATGATATGGGACATGTCTCAGTGTGCCCCTACAAACATCTACAGCCGATAGACCACCAGAAACAGGAGCAGCATGCACAGGCAGATATAAAAAGAAGCCATAACTCATACATCCACCCCCCCTCCCTACATAGGCCAAATAACATTCACACAATACACTGCTACATAATCCTGACAGTCTGTCAACAATTGCCAGAAATATACAGACCTCTCAATTGCATAGAGTCTTATAGAATGTCCAGGCTTTCCCATCATATATAAGGCCTCTTCCACATAACATGTCTGGGAGTCTGATGCATCACTGGGATAATGTCAGAAATGTAGGCACTAAATCCTATACCATACCTATCAACCTCTTACTGCACAACATCTGGACAAAGCCTGACATAATTGTGGGACAGAGGCCCAAAAACAGGGGATATTTGAAATATTACTGTTATAAACTGAGAATGTTGCTGTTGTAACATAGTTATGTGGAACATATCTTTTCTGATAGCTATGAGGTCAGAAACACAAATGGATGTTAGCAGTTACTGACTGCAATCTCCAGAGTATGCTCCCGATTTTACAAAGAATAAAAATGTCGGAGGAACACACCAAACATAAGAGTACAAATTCTGACCATTCTGTGGATAGCCCTACAGGTGAGAGTTATGTCAAATGCATAACACAGTCAGAGTTAAAATCATGCAGAAACTCCATATCCACACAATCCCTGTTAGACTAGCATTAATCCAAAAGTATAAGAGCAATACTTACATTCTGTGCCTATGTCTGGAACATTTTCCCTCATTTTGTTTTCCTGCCTTTACAGTTTTGTTTGTAAGAGGTATTTCAAAATACCCTCTGTGATGCTGTTGTTCACACACCTCCATGAAGTCCACCTCACAGGCAAGTCAAAGGCCAATGCTCACATGACGTACTCAATGATAGGAGTGTGTTGCCATGTCATTGGCTATATGAATAACAACACTGCTGTCCTGCATGCAATTAGCAAGTGGGGGACACCAATTGGTGCACAGGCCATCAGCTGCTCATAAGAATTACCTACCAAAGACAAGCTGTTGCCTATACAAAACAGATTTACACCCTACATCCTTGAGAGAGAGAGAGAGAGAGAGAGAGAGAGAGAGTGAGAGAGAGATAGAGAGAGAAACAGCTAAAAGAAAAATAAAAACCAAGCAGGACATAACCACCTACATTTGAATTAAACAAGCAGGTATGTCAAACAAGTAAGCATGTAGTGGACTGCAGTAGTGGGTATGTAAAAATGGGAAATAGGAACTGTAACATATATGTCTCAACAAGACTTGCTGTACTGATATATTGCTGATCAGAACCTATGGCCATAGCATCTGGGTCTGTCTGCAGTGACATAGACCATAGGTCATTCCCCTGAGTCACCCCAGGAAAGGAAGGCTCACATATGACTACTACTGCAGTGTGTGTTGAACAATAATGACTGTGACAATGCTAGGCCAGCTACTGGGATGTCATACATATCCATATCTTACCTGTGAATACATCTATGATATACTTGGTTGTCTCAGACATGTTAGAGATATATACATGGTATTTGCATAGTACAATACTGTTCCACATGTGTGTGTTGAACTGCATGTGACATGCTGAGCTCATACCATTAAACTGTCCAGTGTTATGCACAATGACTATATATGTCCCTCATATTTGTAGTCATTTACTTTGCAGTTGTGTTATGCCTGGCAAATCATTGGCAAATCTGTGAAGACTGACATTACAACATTCCTTCTTTTTCTTTTGGCTGTTCCCATTAGGGGTCACCACAGTGGATCATCTGTTGCAATTTCTGCCTGTCCTCTGCATCCTGGTCTGTCACACCAACTACCTGCATGTCCTCTCTCACCACATCCAGAAACTTTATCTGAGGCCTCCTCTTTTCCTCTTACCCGACAGCTTCATCCTTACCATCCATTTCCCAATATACTCAGCATCTCTCTGCAGCACATGTCCAAACTGATGTAATTTTGTCTCTCTGGCTTTGTCTCAAAACTGTCCAACATGGGCTGACCCTGTCATATACACACATTGCTAATCCTGTCCACCCTCATCACAACTAGTGTAAATCCTAACATCTGTAACTCTGTTATGTCCAGCTCTGAGTCTTCCTTTTTTGTCAGTGACACTGTCTCCAACCCATATAACATAGCTGGTCTCACTACCTTCTTGTAGACCTTCCCTTTCATTTTTTCTGGTACTCATCTGTCACAAATCAGTATTGACACCCTTCTCCAACCTCTCCATCTTGCCTGTACTCTCTTCTTCAACTGTCCTCCACTGTCTTCATTACACTGAAATGTTGATCCCAATCATTTAAACTCATCCACGTTTGCCAACTTTACTCCCTGCATCCTCAGTATTCTGCTACCCTCCCTTTCATTCATACATGGATATTCTGTCTTAGTCCTGCTGACCTTCATTCCTCTCCTCTCTAGAGGATATCCCCACCTCTCCAGGTCACCCTATATCTGTTCCCTACGTTCAATACAATTCACAATGTCATCTGCAAATATCATAGTCAACAGGGACCCCTGTATGATCTTGTCTGTCAATCTGTCCATCACCATTGCAAATAAAAAAGGGGTCACAGCTGATCCCTGATGTCATTCCACCTCCACCTTAAATTCATCTGTCACTCCCACAGCAGATGTTACCACTGTCACAACACCCTTGTACATATCCTGTACCACTCTTACATATATCTCTGCCTCTCATGACTTCCTCATACAATGCCACAACTCCTCTCTAGGCACCCTTTTATATGCTTTCTCTAAGTCCAGAGGGACACAAAGCAGATCTTTACCGCCTCTGTACTTCTCCATCAACACTCTTAAAGAAAACATTGCATCTGTAGTGCTCTTTCCTGGCATGACACCATACTGCTGACCACTGCTCATCACCTCCCTGCTTAACCTAGCTGCCACTACTCTTTCCCATAACTTCATGCTGTGACTGATCAGTATTATCCTTCTGTAGTTACTAAAGCTCTGCACATCAACCCTGTTCTTAAAACAGTACCCACTTTCTCTCCACTCCTCGTGTAAACTTTCACTTTCCAAGATATCATTAAACAATCTGGTTAAACACCACTGCCATTTCCCCTAAACACCTTCAGGCCTCAACAGATATGTCATGTGGAACATTAGGCTTTCCAGTATTTATCCTCTTCATAGCTATCCTTACTTCCTCCTTGGTAAGCCGTTGCATATTCTGATTCACCATACCCACATCATCCAACCTTCTCTGTCTCATTCTCTTCATTCATTAGCCTCTCAAAGTACTCTGTCCATCTGTTCAACACACTCCCCTCACTTGTGAGTACATTTCCCTCATTATCCTTTATCGCCCTTATCTGCTGCACATCTTTCCTAGCTCAGACCCTCTGTCTAGCCAATCAGTACAAGTCCTATCATCCCTTCTCAGTGTCCAGCCTTTCAGACAACTCTTCATATGCCTCATCCTTAGCCTTTGCCACCTCTCTCTTTGCCATGCACCCCATCTTCTTAGACTCCTGTCTACTTTCCTCATTTCTCTGAGAATCCCACTCTGTCTTCCTCAACCTCTTTCTCTGTATACTGTCCTGTGCTTCCTCTGTCCACCACCAGGTCTTCTTGTGCTACTTCCTCCATCCGCATGTCACACCAAGCACCTTTCTAGACATCTCCATTACTAGATATGCCCACATATTTGGTAAATTATCACAGCCACCATGTGCTTGTCTTAATTCTTCCCTGAACTCCACCACAAAATCACACTTTTCCAGTATCCACCATTTGATCCTTTGTGCTGCCCTCACACTCCTCCTCTTCTTGATCACCAGCTTCATCTTACAGACCAACATTCTATGCTGCCTAAATACACTTTCCCCTGTCACCAGTTTACAGTCTCCAATCTCCTTCAAACTGGCCCTTCTACATTGGATATATTCCACCTGTGTGCATCTTCCTCCACTCTTGTATGTCACCCTGTGCTCTTCCCTCATGTTATAGTACGTATTCACCACAGCCATGTCCATCCTTTTTGCAAACTCCACTACCATCTCACCATCTGCATTCCTTTGCTTAACACCATACATACCCATCACTTCCTCATCCCCTCTGTTCTCTTCACTAACATGACCATTGCAATCTGCTGCAATCATCACTCTTGTCACTATTGGGTACAGTCATCAACACATCATCCAAATGACTTCACATTTCACTTTCTCATCACTCGCAAAAGCAACTTGCGTAGCATATGCATTAACAAAAGTCATCATTACACCATCAGTTTCCAGCTTCATAAACATCACTCTATCAGACACTCATTTCATCCTCCAAAAACACTCTTGGCATACTGTTCCTTCAGGACTACCCCTACCCCCTCACTCCTCCGAACCACACCATGATAGCATAATTGTGACCTGCCTCCCACACACCTAGCCCTACTCCCCTTCCATCTGGTCTCTTGCACACACAATATATCATAGGTTCATAGGTTCATACTAGGCTATCTGCCCTAGGGCATTTATAAGCCTAGCCAGAATGTGTTTGGCTTTTGCAACCCATTTTAAATTTATTTTGCTATGCCCTTTTTCGAGGTTAGTATACTGTGCCTCTGTCTAACAGTGACACAGAAGTGATACCCGGGGTAAACCTACGATCTCCCATCCACTCATCACGATTCCTCTTGAAGAGAGTCAATGAGGGACTCTGCCTAACCTGGACTGGGATTTTATTCCAGAGTGAAGGGAGCCTCTGGGTTATGAATCTGTCCCTCCAGCATGCCCTATTTATTTCAGTGCTGAGGTTCAAGTCTCTTGAGCGCATAGCTCAATGGGATTTGGATTTTCTGAGGTGCAGCATGTCCATTAATTCTGGGTTGGACATGGCTTTATACGTCAGGCACAGATCGCCTCTGAACAAGCAGTATGCCACTGAGTAGAGCTGGAGTTTCTTTAACCGGGCAGCATATGGCATCTGTTTGAGCCCTTTGATCCTCTTGGTGAGATACTTTTGGGGTCTTTCCAGTTGCTGCAGGTGTCTGGTAAGGTACATCCCAAAAGGGGCATTGTACTGAATTATGGGCCTGATGAGGGATGAGTAAAGAGGCACGATGACCTCCCCTGATCTAGATGTGAATCCCTTCATGATTAGGTGGGCTATATAAAATGTTTTTCTAACCACTTTGGCCACGTGGTTGTCAAATGAGAGATTGCTATCAACTTGGGTCCCCAGGTCCCTAATTACTTCTTCTGTACTTAATGCATTACCACCTATGTGGTAATTTGTGGGCACTTTGTTTTTGCAAAAGGGGATGACTATGCACTTTTTGGCATTTAGCTTGAGGCCATGGCTCTGGCACCAGTTGTCTGTTTCTATGAGGCCCTTTTGGAGGATGCTTGTGTCGGCTGGAGAGTCGATTATGGCGCCCAGTTTGCAGTCATCTGCGAACTTGGTCAGCCACAGTCCTTCCGTGTTGGCCTGTACCTCCGGGAAATATATACCGAACAAGAGAGGTCCCAGGACAGAGCCTTGTGGGACACCACTTGTAACTGGTTTGGAGTCTGACATGGCTCCAGCAATTCTAACCATGTGAGTTCTGTCCTTGAGCCAGTTTGCAATCCATCTAGTGACATAGGGGTTTATATTTAAGCTGGTGAGCTTATCTATAATGCCTGAGTGGGGTATTGTATCGAAGGCTTTTGTGAGGTCCGGGTAGGCTGTGTGGACCACCTTCCCCTCATCAATGGCCTTGGTGACTGTTTCAAAGAAATCAACCAGGTTTAAGAGGCAGGATCTGCCCTTAACAAAGCCGAACTGGGTAGGATCCAGTGTCTGTAGGTCCCCAATATCTTTATTTATGAGGTCCATGATGATCCTTTCCATAGCTTTGCAGACCAAGCTAGTCAGGCTTATGGGGCGATAGTTTCCAGGATCCGTTGAGGCACCACCTTTATGGAGAGGGACCACTGTTGCTGTACACCACTCTTTGGGCACATATCCTGCAGTAAGGCTGAGATTGAACAGTAGTTTTATATTTGGGTTTAGCTCTTCTTGGAGTTCATGTAGGATGCAGCCCGGGACACCGTCTGGTCCCATTGATGCTGTGTTTTTTGCTTTGGAGAGGGCGGCTCTTACCTGAGCATCTGTGATTTCAGGGGGGCAGCACTCTGCTGGGATAGATATTTGCCCTTTTGGTGGGGAGGGGGGGGAGAAGTTTGTGCTGAACCTGTCAGCTAGGATGTTGGCAATGTCTGTGGGTTCGGTGTATTTTTTGTCATTTTGGACTAATTCTGAGCATATCTGGGTATTACCACACAGGTTCCTAATAACTAAAGAAAGCCTTGTGATTATCCTTAGTGTCCTGTGCAATTTTTCTCTCGAAGCTGGCCTTAGACAATTTTATGAGTGCCTGTAGTTTTTTGCTAATACTGATCAGTGATACCTTCCCTTTTTGGGATTTTGCTCTATCATTTAGTATCTTCCTCCTTCTATTGTATAGTTTGTTTATGGCTGGGGTCCACCAGACAGGACGTCTGCCTTTGGAGGATTGGGTCTTGGTTTTATTTGGGATCGCATGATCCATGCATTCCTGAAGGTGTTCATAGAATGCGTTTATAAAGGATTCTGTGGTCTGGGCCGTATTTTCCACAGGCCCGGGGGCTTTGAAGGATTCCACCTCAGTTTTGAGGAGTGTGAAATTTGCTTTAGAGAAGTTTTTCACTGTGGTTTTCTGGGCAGGGGATGGGGTCGGGATGTGAATATCCAGTGAGATTAGTTTATGGTCTGATCTTACCAGTGAGGGATACACTTCTGGTCTGGAGCATAGAGTCCCCATGTTGGTGATGATCAGGTCCAGTATGTTTTCCCCTCTTGTGGAAGTGGTAACAAGTTGTTCCATAGCATATGAGTTTATAAATTCTAGGAACCTTTGGGCTAGGGTGTTGGAGCTAGAGTAATGCTCCCAGTCTATGTTTGGGTAGTTGAAGTCGCCCAATATAATGGTGTTTGGAGAGACCTTCATATTTGCCAGTGTTCTCAGGAAGGCTGAGTGGGGTTCCTGGGTTTGGGAGGGTGGTCTGTAGCAGGCTATAAACTGGAAGGCAGTTTTACCCACTGTTAGTTGCACATGGATAGTCTCTGATGCTTCATGCTTTGCCACCAACCTGGAGGTGTGGGTATCTTTGATGAATATCGATACTCCCCCTCCTTTTGTGGTTCGGTCCAAGTTTTGGGGCTGAAAAGCATGGTATGAGGTATAACCTGGTAGTGCTGGGGTGCTCTCGAGCCCTGAACCAGGTTTCTGTTACTGCACAGATATCGATGTTCTCCATGCTAAGGAGAGTTTTGAGTGCGTGCATCTTGAGGTTTAGACTTCTGGCATTGAGTAGCATTACTCTTAGTTTCTAATCCCTTGTGATACCTATGGAGGTGGGTTTGTCTTTTGAGCCTTGCCTAAAAAGGCACTATGGGGTAGCAAGAGCCTTTGCCAATATCCAGCCCAGGGTGACAGGTGCAAGCCGTCCCTAGCGAAGCATCGTGGCTTGTCGAGCATATCATCCCAAGCTGACAGGCATTGGATCCCCTTTGAATGACACCAGTACTTAAGCCAATTTTTGAAATTGATCATCTTGTCTTCATATTGTGGCATCATTCTTAGTGAGGGTAAGATGCTACTCAAGGTCAGGGTCATACCTGCCTGGGCTACATGCTCAGAGAGCTCCTCTATGTCTCTTTTCATGTAGTCCAGGGAGGTACGTCTCAGGTCATTCACACCAGCATGGACTTGCCTTGGAGTGACCTGAGTGCTTGTGTTATGTGGCAGATCCTAGTGCTCGACAGGCTGCTCACCGTGACCCTCTCCTTGTTCAGCCTGGTGAGTGGGACGTCAGTGTGCCTGACGATAGAGTCACCTATTACAAGTGTATCAGGTGTGTTGTTTAATCTTAAGGGCTGTGACTGTTTGGCACACTGGCTTTGTGAGATATGTGTTGCATGTGTTTTGTTTTGGGGTAGCGGTTGCTTGGGTGTCTGCTTTGGTGGTCTCTGCTGCTTAGGCAGATCTTTATTTAGAGCCTCCGAGTATGTTTTTGTGTGATTATGTGTTTGGTTTGCTGTCATGGTAGGTCTATGTGAGACTGGAATTGTAGTGAGTGTGGTTTCCTTCTCCTCCTGACTGGTTATGCCAGTACTGAGTTGAGAGCTTAGCCTCCAGTTTGGCTATATGGTTGCATCTCTCACATGTGTTGGAAGTTGTTGGGAGGAGGAGAGGGTTGTCTGTGTACATGAGGCAGTTGTAACATTGCCTCAAGATTCCCAGGTTCACCAGCTGGACCGGAGAGGAGATTGACAACTGACCTTTGGACATGCTAGAATAATATTGGGAATTCCTTTATAATTGAAAAACAAGGGCCAGTGGGAAGTGGGGGTGTAGTGCTTTTAATTTTTAGTGCTGACTTATATAATTGCTTTAGTGAGCAAGTGCCAGGTAACTTAAGTGCAATGTGTTACAGGTAACTTAAATGCAAAAATGACAAACAGTAACTTTCTTTCAAGTGAAACAAGGAAATAAGTACAGTAAGCAATGCAGATATCACTAGTGATCCACAGAAGCGCTGAGAAACCACGTATTAGGAGGAATTAGCATTCCAGGGAAATAACAAGCAAACAAACAACAAGCATATAAACAAATCTAGATTCAGCAGGCCTGGATCTAGTCTATGCTACAGCAAACAAGGTGTACCAATTTCAGTAAGATACAGTTCAAATATTCAGGCACTATAAACCTTTAACCAGAAATTCCCAGCTCAGAAGGGCAGAGTCCAGCCTCTTCTCCCACAAGAGTGCAGACCACGAACCTTCTTAATGTAAAATAACTGGCCTGAAGCCCAAGTGCTTGAACCAGAACTAATACACTTTAAGAATAACAGACACTGGGCTCTCAATCAACAGTTCCCAACTTAGAAGGATGAAAGCTACCTTCCCCTGGCCATCATATCAGCTAGCAATGTCCCTATACCAGTCATAATTCCAACATTAAAAGTTCTTACCCTCACTACCACACTCCTATAGCATTTCTCCTCTCTTCCTGCCCTATAAGTGTTGTAAATCCTCCAGGGTATGCCTGCCAATGCAAAGGCTACTGTGCTATCAAATGACTCAAGTGTGTTACAGAAATATTAAGACAGTGTCACTATTGTTGTCCCATTGCCCCCCCACCCCTGTATGTGTGGCATCCTACAGATGTCCTGCTCTAATGGGCTGAGAGGGATGACTGGGCAGCAAGAGTGAGAATACAGTGTGCCATACTGACATAGAACAGAAATGTATATCAGGTATTACCTGTGCACATGTCAGTATGAGTAGGTGTATCTGGCAACCTCGTAACAACAGACATGGGATGCAAAATGGCAGTTAATTAAGCTGAACATGTTGCACATGTGTGTAATCTTATTTATTCTGCATCCAAAAGAGTGCCATGTCTACAACTACTGGTTGTTGCATTGCCCTGACACAGCCATGGGTAGTGGGTACTACAATAAGCATGATTAACAATTTGAAATTGGAGAGGTGTCCAACTATGTTATGACTTTGTGTCCATGCCTACTACAAACAGCTATATGAACACCTAGATAGCTGTATGGACTAAGAAATACCTTACTTGTGAAACCTGCCTCCACCAAAAGAGAGCAATCCCCTTTGCTGGACAGCAGCAATACACAAACCACAGACTTGGTCCCTATATTGGCTATACAGGACAAAGTAGGGGCAGACACCAACCTGGCATCAAGTCAGCTGTTGTCTGAACAAGCATATAGGGTCACAGGTGGATTATTGTAAGGCTAACTATGAGTACAAATTGGACACATCCACCAAGGCTAATGACAAGGCCATCTTCCCATATGTCTGCAATCTCAGAGAAAACAAACCAATCCAACCTGTAATGGTGGTCAATCAGACCACATACACACACAACATAGCTATAGCCAACGTGCTGCAGATAGGATTAGGGCAAACATCACCCCCTGGCTCACCATCACTATAGGTGATTATGCACAACACCCATGTCCCTCCCCTCATTACCAGTGAGTAGGTACATATTGCCTACTGAAAGGCAATAAACATAAGTATCCATGGGACATGATAACATCCCTGTCCGCTTCCTACATGAACTCAGGCATGTGCTCCCAGCTCCATTACACACTGTAGCCACACCAAGCCTCGGCACCATCCACACCTCATCCCCATGGAAAATGGCCAATGTCATCCATCTACACAGACCTGAATGAGGAATAGAGGATTATGCAATTAACTGGCTGTCATTGGGGAAATATGACACATCAGGACCAGGAGTGCAATGCAAGCTGATACTGTGCTGATAGATTACAGGGGTATGGTGTGGTTGTGAGTGGTGACTTCTGGTATTCAATGTGCATGTGCAGGTTCTGTACATACTGTTGCCAAATGTATGAGGTCCTGTGACGTGTTTCCCTGTTTATGTCTTCCAGGTGCAATACTGCATCACCAACGGGCAACATTTTCAGTGGCTGAAACAACCATTATCATCAAAGCCATAAAACAGCACCATGCAATAATGTTTGGCCGAGGCCAGCAACATCTGCGTGAAAGGACCTCCCTGTGGGATGACCTTGTCCACAGGGTAAACAATGTCAGCCTGCACAGGCATGTACATACAAGCAGGTCAAGCATCGTGCAACTGACCTTATACACCATGCCCGGCAAAGGGCTGCTGACGTGGCCAGGGACCACACAGCCACAGGTGGGGGCCCAGCCATGCAGCCCCCACTGACACCCACCGAGAAGCTCTTCACCAACCTTGGGGCACCCATCTCAGTACAACATCAGGGTACAGACCTCCACATGCTTGAGGTGGGTGGCACCCAGATAATGGATGAAGAGCATGCAGGTAAGGCCCCAGTGGAGATTACTAGACTAGAGTAGTAGACATACGTGTATCTGTAGAGTGTCTATGTGCATGTGTGAGGTCAGATTGCAGCTGTGGATGGGGTTCTCTAATACACAGAAGTGCACATCTATGGTGAAGGACATCAAATTGTGTAGTATTGGGGGATGTACTGTAAATGTGCAGACATGCTGCATCCATCCTGTAGCAATGCCACATGTGACTCTGCTGACAATCCTTCTCTCCCACAACTACCTAGGTCCCTCTGGTCTGTATGTGGGACAGTAGCCTGAAGCTGGTGAGTATGGAATTGTTCTGTTATGGTTTGCCAATACCCCAGGCATGTGAAGGGCATGCAATTTGCCATGCACACATCTGTCAGTCATAGCCGTATTGCTTTATGTGCATGTTCACTTGTTGTGGGGTTAACTGCATTGCATCACAGTGGTTACCACAGGGGCCTATCTGAAGAGAATGTAACTGTCCTGTAGCATACCTCACAACATGTCAGTGCAAGACTTCTGGACAGAGACCAGCAAAATGGGGGGACAAATGGCCTAAGGTAGGGACATGTGTGAAACATTACTCTTATACAGTGGATATAAACAGTGTACACACCCCTGTTAAGATGCCAGGTGTTTGTGATATATACAAATTGAGACCACAATATTTCAGTCCACACCATTTCCAACCTTTAATGTGACCTATAACATGAACAATTCACTTGTAAAATCAATCAGTCTGTTGGGCACCAAATATGGAGTATACAAACCTTACAATAAGCTGGATGCATATGTGTGCACACCCTTCAGATAATATTTTAGTGCAGCAGCTTGTGATTTACTGACAGCATTCAGACTGCTTGGGTACACACCTGCCATCAAGTAAATGCATATTCATGACATTTGCTCAGTTGTTTGCAACAGCAACAGCCATGGCTTGCAGACAGCTTACAAAGCAGCAACGGGATCTCATATTTGAAAGGTATCACTCAGGAGTAGAGTACAACAACATTACCACAGCATTGCATACACCATGGAACACAGCAGAGACAGTCATCAAAAGGTGGATTGAATATGGAACAACAGTGCTGTTGAAAAAAACTGACGTCCATACAAAACTGCTGAAAGGACATATCCAAACCTGGTCAGGGAGGCTGCCAGGAGACCTACAGCAACACTGAGGGTGTTGCAGGAATCTCTTGGAAGTACTGGTGGTGTGTACTACATGTGAGAACAATCTCCCATATTCTGCATAAGTCTGGCCTATGGGGTAGGGTCAGACGATGGAAGAATTTCCCCACACAAAAAACATACAGGGGTGGATACAACTTGCAATACAACCTCACAGCCACAATACCAAAATGTACATGTGGTGTACAAGCAACAACTCTCTTCACCTGAAGACCACCATCCCCATGGTGAATCATGCTGGTGGCATTGGTCTGTTGAGGTGATGTTGTTCTAAAGCTGGAACTGGGCATGTAGTCATGGTGGTGGGAATTCTGAACAGTTCAATATAACACTCACATTTGGCCCTCATTCATCAGGTGTTTGCAAGAATGCTGAGGATGGGGAGGGGTGTCAGCCTTCAATATGACAAAGACCCGAAACATACATCCAAAGCTACCTAAAAATGGCTACACCTGAACATGGTCATGGTTATTGATTGGCCCAGCCAGAACCTAGACCTAAATCCAATAGCAAAACCTCAGTGTGACCTGATGAGGTCTGTGCACATGAACTGTATGACACAGCTGGGGGACCTTTGCAAGGAAGAGTGGCCAAATAATGCCAATCAAGATGTGCCATGCTGATAGACACCTTCCAAATAAGAGTGAATGCAGTAAGTCACTTACAATGTGCTTCAGTAAAGTACAATTTTAAAGGTGTCTGTGCTGGGGAAGGGCCATCACCTACTAACACTACTCATGTACCCAAGACCTCTATATTGTTAGTTACATGTAGTAAAACTGGCTGGAATGCATTATGTTGAGGGCTGTGTGTCATGCATGTCACCATTTGGATAATGTGGGGTCTGTTTAACAGATTTGTGCCACCTCACCTTTAAGTGTGTGTGTGTGTGTGTGTGTGTGTGTGTGTGTGTGTGTGTGTGTGTGTGTGTGTGTGTGTGTGTGTGTGTGTGTGTGTGTGTGTGTGTGTGTGTGTGTGTGTGTATATATGTGTGCATGTGTGTACCAGACAACTTTAAAGTTCAGGTATTAATGTACATATGTTGTCTTCCCCTCTCTGGGGGCAATAGAGTTCAGGGTCCCTCCCGCTTGGAAATTGATGTCAGTGTCTCTGCAGAGCCTGACATTGATGATAGGAATAGTGAGGTACAGGTGGGGTTGTCAGAGGTTGAATCTGTGCCATTATTTGGCATCCAGCTCTTGTCCACACCATCCCCACACACAGTGACAATGCCCACACATACCCATCACCAGTGGCCACAGATGAGGGACAGTTGGCAGGTGATGGCATGGAACAGGCTAGTGTGGTGACTATGGCTGGTGTGAGTGTAGACATTGGCCATAGCCAGAGTGCAGGTGAGGTCCCACACAGGCGGATGCACAGGGATGCTTTCAAGAGGACTGCTGCTCGTCAAGCTGCTGTAGCAAGTGCCACAGCAGATGTCACCAGACGCATGGTTCAGGCTGTGATGGATGCACAGTCACATAGTGAACAGCAGACAAGACACATATTCAGGGTTGTGGATGCAACTCTTTCTTATTTGCGTGGCAATATACATGACCCTGTTGAGGCTACATGTCAAAATACTGAGGTCATGAATAAATGGTGGGGTGAGACCTTGGCAATCCTTGACCATGGCATGTCTGTGCTAGAGTGTATGGCGGGAGAAGGCCATTGACCACCTGGATGTAGGTCAGCACCAACCACAGCTGAGAGTCTACAGGGCTGTACGCCTTCACACTCCCATAGTGGCAGTGACACCAGCACTACCAAAGGGGGTTTGCTGTCCACATCACAACAGAGCTGGCCATGGGCATGTGGTTCTGGCCGTTCCCATCAGGGGCAGACAGCAGTCACCATCAGGAAGCAGTACTGCATCTGGCCGTGTTCCTGGTGATGCCAGTGAACCCCCTGGCAGGAACAGTTCTTGTGTCTGTGGCTAGAGATGGTGAACTGGGAACCCTGCTGTGTATGGTCCACAGCTGTCCAACATACCCCTGTGTAGGGCAGCCACATGGAGTGACTGTGTACATGCATACACACACATCTGTATCACAGGCAGGTCATGTCAAGACACACACAGTGCCTCAGCACAGCCCATCTATTGGATACCCCTCCAAACATACACACATGATTCAACCATATGGCCCAGCCTAGGCCTCTGGAAAACCCACACCACACCCTGTGCATATGATAATACCTGTGCCACATCCCTGTCATCCATAACAACAATGTAGGGACATGCTAATATGGGTCTGATGCACAGGTTGAATATAGTACAGTGTAGCCATGCAATACTATGTAAGGTGCTATCTGCTTGCATTTGTTATGGGTATACATACAGGTGTATGTACCATATTAGCTGGGATGCATTATTGCTGTTAGTACCGCTGACTGAATGTAGTCTGACATGCTGTATTCTGTTTGTGTTGCAGGTGTCTGCATGTCTGCAGGCTCTGACCCTATAGACATTCCCAAGAGGCAGTATGGCAGAATGGGACTACACCGACCATATCATAGTCAAGGTACAGCTTTATATGAACATGGACCAGGTGTGTGTATGCAACAGCATGTGAGGGACACTATTATCAGACAGTCTGACCTTGCATACATACCCCTTGTCAAGACAGGTAGCCTTCAGACATGTCACCTCAGTGTTGTGTAGTACCACAGGCTCATACATACAGAACACGTTACTGCAGTACTGTCAGCAGGTCCCTCTCAGGCATAGCCATTACATTAACTGCAACAGATTCACCTCTCAACACTTGTTGCCATTTCCTTCCCAATACAATCAACCCTGATACAGTTGATGAGGTCATGCATGATACTGTGTATGACAGGTTTGTGGTATGTACTTTTGAGTTCAACAGGTGGAAAAGGGAGACCAAACTGTATATCCTTTGCATACACACAGTAAGGACTGACACAGGGGATGGTCATACAGTAACACAAACACAGTTGGCAATAGACAGATTAGTAAACCTAAATTTCCACTTTGATGTACTGTAGTACTACATAAACATGACATGCCCCACATAGATTATATGCATGGGACATATCACACTACCTCTTACAACACGTAATGTTCTGAATACCTTCATGGATGGTGAGATAACCCACCAGAAATAGCATGTGGAGTCATGTATTGCTCCTACAAGCCTGGATGAGTGATAGTGTAGCAGACATTGTATCAGCATGATGTTTCAGTCAAGTCTGATAGCTGATGGTGGCATGTATGTCACTACCCTCACTGTGGCCGATTTGGCAGCAATATCACATATATGGGCATTTTTAACAGACGCAGACCACATATAGGTTGCAAACACCTGGCTATTCCATAGACATCTGTACAGAGGACTGGTATGACCTGCACAATGGTTTAACATGCTGCTTGTGAAGCAGATGCCATTACCATGCTATATAAGGTAATGCCATCGGGCGGTGGTAAACAGGTGTGGATGGTACGCACATCAAAATGGTATCAGCCAAACAGGATGTGATCTTCACCCAAACACACACACACAGTTGCCAGTATTGAGATAAAAACCTCTACCTACCTAGTTATTACTACTATAATGTGACACAGTTATCAGATGCACCACAGAGTTTACATGGGTTCACCTACTCTCAAGGTACTTCTAAGGTGAATGATGTCAGCAGGTCTAGTAAAGTAGGGTGATTGGATGTTTACAGGGTGGTACACAACTCAAAATGGTATAAACCACACAGTACATGATTTGCACTGAAACACACAAAGAGCTGCCAGTATTGAAATTAAAACCCCTACCTATCTAGTTATTTCTACTATAGTGTTATGTGGTTATCAGATACGCCACAGAGCTTACATGATTTCACCTACTCTCAAGGTACTTCTAAGGTGAATGACATCAGCAAACCAAGTAAAGTAGGGTGATGGGATGTTTACAGGGTGGTACACAACTCAAAATGGTATAAACCATGCAGTATATGATTCTCACTCAAGGAGTTGCCAGCACTGAGATTAGAACCCCTATCTATCTAGTTATTTCTACTACAGTGTGACGCAGTTATCAGACATGCCATGGAGCTTACATGATTTCACCTAGTCCCAAGGTACTTCTAAGGTGAATGTCATCAGCAGGTCCAGTAAAGTAGGGTGATGGGATGTTTACAGGGTGGTACAGAACTCAAAATTGTGTAAACCACACAGTATATGATTCTCACTCAAACACACAATTGCCAGTATTGAGATTAGAGCCCCTACCTATTTAGTTATTTCTACTACAGTGTGACGCAGTTATCAGACATGCCATGGAGCTTACATGATTTCACCTAGTCCCAAGGTACTTCTAAGGTGAATGTCATCAGCAGGTCCAGTAAAGTAGGGTGATGGGATGTTTACAGGGTGGTACAGAACTCAAAATTGTGTAAACCACACAGTATATGATTCTCACTCAAACACACAATTGCCAGTATTGAGATTAGAGCCCCTACCTATTTAGTTATTTCTACTATAGTGTTATGCAGTTATCAAACGCACCACAGAGCATACATGATTTCATCTAGTCCCAAGGTACTTCTAAGGCAAGTAGGGTGACAGGAAGTTTACAGGGTGGTACACAACTGTATATGACACACACACACACACACACACACACACACACACACACACACACACACACACACACACACACACAAATGCATACCTGCCTATCTAGTTATTCATACTATAGTATCACGTAGTTATCACACATGCTACAGAGCTTACTGTGCTGACAACTGGCCAAAGGTGCTAACTGCACAGTTGAGGTAAACATATTCAGGGTGGTGGATGCAACTCTTTCTTATTTGCGTGGCAATATACATGACCTTGTTGAGGCTACATGTCAAAATACTGAGGTCATGAATAGATGGTGGGGTGAGACCTTGGCAATCCTTGACCATGGCATGTCTGTGCTAGAGTGTATGGCGGGAGAAGGCCATTGACCACCTGGATGTAGGTCAGCACCAACCACAGCTGAGAGTCTACAGGGCTGTACACCTTCACACTCCCATAGTGGCAGTGACACCAGTACTACCAAAGGGGGTTAGCTGTCCACATCACAACAGAGCTGGCCATGGGCATGTGGTCCTGGCCGTTCCCATCAGGGGCAGACAGCAGTCACCATCAGGAAGCAGTACTGCATCTGGCCGTGGGCCTGGTGATGCCAGTGAACCCCCTGGCAGGAACAGTTCTTGTGCCTGTGGCTAGAGATGGTGAACTGGGAACCCTGCTGTGTATGGTCCACAGCTGTCCAACATACCCCTGTGTAGGGCAGCCACATGGAGTGACTGTGTGCATGCATACACACACATCTGTATCACAGGCAGGTCATGTCAAGACACACACAGTGCCTCAGCACAGCCCATCTATTGGATACCCCTCCAAACATACACACATGATTCAACCATATGGCCCAGCCTAGGCCTCTGGAAAACCCACACCACACCCTGTGCATATGATAATACATGTGCCACATCCCTGTCATCCATAACAACAATGTAGGGACATGCTAATATGGGTCTGATGCACAGGTTGAATATAGTACAGTGTAGCCATGCAATACTATGTAAGGTGCTATCTGCTTGCATTTGTTATGGGTACACATACAGGTGTATGTACCATATTAGCTGGGATGCATTATTGCTGTTAGTACCGCTGACTGAATGTATTCTGACATGCTGTATTCTGTTTGTGTTGCAGGTGTCTGCATGTCTGCAGGCTCTGACCCTATAGACATTCCCAAGAGGCAGTATGGCAGAATGGGACTACACCGACCATATCATAGTCAAGGTACAGCTTTATATGAACATGGACCAGGTGTGTGTATGCAACAGCATGTGAGGGACACTATTATCAGACAGTCTGACCTTGCATACATACCCCTTGTCACAGACAGGTAGCCTTCAGACATGTCACCTCAGTGTTGTGTAGTACCACAGGCTCATACATACAGAACAGGTTACTGCAGTACTGTCAGCATGTCCCTCTCAGGCATAGCCATTACATTAACTGCAACAGATTCACCTCTCAACACTTGTTGCCATTTCCTTCCCAATACAATCAACCCTGATACAGTTGTTGAGGTCATGCATGATACTGTGTATGACAGGTTTGTGGTATGTACTTTTGAGTTCAATGGGTGGAAAAGGGAGACCAAACTGTATATCCTTTGCATACACACAGTAAGGACTGACACAGGGGATGGTCATACAGTAACACAAACACAGTTGGCAATAGACAGATTAGTAAACCTAAATTTCCACTTTGATGTACTGTAGTACTACATAAACATGACATGCCCCACATAGATTATATACATGGGACATATCACACTACCTCTTACAACACGTAATGTTCTGAATACCTTCATGGATGGTGAGATAACCCACCAGAAATAGCATGTGGAGTCGTGTATTGCTCCTACAAGCCTGGATGAGTGATAGTGTAGCAGACATTGTATCAGCATGATGTTTCAGTCAAGTCTGATAGCTGATGGTGGCATGTATGTCACTACCCTCACTGTGGTCGATTTGGCAACAATATCACATATATGGGCATTGTTAACAGATGCAGACCACATATAGGTTGCAAACACCTGGCTATTCCATAGGCATCTGTACAGAGGACTGGTATGACCTGCACAATGGTTTAACATGCTGCTTGTGAGGCAGATGCCATTACCATGCTATATAAAGTAATGCCATCGGGAGGTGGTAAACAGGTGTGGATGGTACGCACATCAAAATGGTATCAGCCAAACAGGATGTGATCTTCACCCAAACACACACACACAGTTGCCAGTATTGAGATAAGAACCTCTACCTACCTAGTTATTACTACTATAATGTGACACAGTTATCAGATGCACCACAGAGTTTACATGGGTTCATCTACTCTCAAGGTACTTCTAAGGTGAATGATGTCAGCAGGTCTAGTAAAGTAGGGTGATTGGATGTTTACAGGGTGGTACACAACTCAAAATGGTATAAACCACACAGTACATGATTTGCACTGAAACACACAAAGAGCTGCCAGTATTGAAATTAAAACCCCTACCTATCTAGTTATTTCTACTATAGTGTTATGTGGTTATCAGATACGCCACTGAGCTTACATGATTTCACCTACTCCCAAGGTACTTCTAAGGTGAATGACAACAGCAAACCTAATAAAGTAGGGTGATGGGATGTTTACAGGGTGGTACACAACTCAAAATGGTATAAACCATGCAGTATATGATTCTCACTCAAGGAGTTGCCAGCACTGAGATTAGAACCCCTATCTATCTAGTTATTTCTACTACAGTGTGACGCAGTTATCAGACATGCCATGGAGCTTACATGATTTCACCTAGTCCCAAGGTACTTCTAAGGTGAATGTCATCAGCAGGTCTAGTAAAGCAGGGTGATGGGATGTTTACAGGGTGGTACACAACTGTATATGACACACACACACACACACACACACACACACACACACACACACACACACACACACAAACGCATACCTGCCTATCTAGTTATTCATACTATAGTATCACGTAGTTATCACACATGCTACAGAGCTTACTGTGCTGACAACTGGCCAAAGGTGCTAACTGCACAGTTGAGGTAAACTATTACAAGGGCCAGAAAGTCTGCCTTCAGTTTTTCCCTTAGATCTTACTTGTTATTTCTCTCTTGCACTTCAGATAGCCTAATAACTTTGCACTTCAACAGGTTTTTGTATCAATTATTACAGCACACCTGAGAGCCACCAGCAGTAGTCATGCCTCATGGAATTAGCTCCAGTACTTAGTGGTTATGACCACCCCTCCTGGCATGATTAAAGTGCAGTTCTCTGTGCTTTTGCCCATTAACCTGGTGCACTTGGGCATTCTGAGGCACTGTTGCAACTGCCTCATGTACACAAACAACCCCTCCTCTAAACCCCCAACACTCAGATTTGTGAGAGATACCCCTATATCACCGAATTGAAACATATGCACTCTCCACAAAGACTGGACTAGCTGGTCAAGAGGAGAAGGGTCAACACTTGCACCACACCACATGAAACACATACCACTCCAGAACAACTACTATCACAGCTCTGACATACAAACAAAAAAACACACCCCCACCTTCACAGAGCCACTCAATAGACATTTACCCAAACAGCAGACACCCACTCGACCACCACAACACAGCACAAACCACAGGACATATATCTCACCTACACAGTGTACCCCTCAACCTAAGCCCCTAAGGCTAACCACCTTGCCCAATATAGTATTCATAGGTGACTCAATAGTGAGACACACAGATGTCCCACTCACTTGGCTGAACATGGAGAAGTTAACAGTCAGCTGTCTATCAGCTGGCAGAATCCATCACATAACACACACAGTCAGGTCACTCCACAACAACTACAAGTATCACTTTGTCATTGTCCATGTGTGTGTGAATGACCTGAGACAAACCTACCTGGACTACCTGAAAAGAGACATGGCAGAGCTCTCAGATTATGTGGGCCAGGCAGGTATGACAGTAGCCCTCAGCAGTATGCTACTGTCACCCAACATGATAATGCAGTACAAACAACAAATATTGACTTCAATAATTGGTTTAAGCATCTGGTGTCATTCTCAGGGGATCCAGTATCTGTCTACTTGTGCTGACATGACTGACAGACTGCGATGGCTTGCCAGAGATGGCCTGCATCTGTCACCAATGGGTTTCCTGGTACTGAATAAGTGTCTTGCCTCCCCTACAGTGCCGTTTTAGTTAGTGTTCCAAATCAAATTACCACAGTAACAGCTATACATAAATGAATCTGTGGGTCATGGTGCTCAATACTAGACAACTAAATCTCAAGATGCAGTCACTTGAAGCACTCCTCAAACTGGAGAACATTGACATTTGTGCTGTAATGGAGACCTGGTTTACAGCAGCAGACCACACCCCTGCAGTACCAGGCTATAACTCATTCCACATCTGTCAGCCCCAAAACATGGACCACAACTCTAAAGGTGGTGGTGTCTCCATATTCATAAAGGACATAGACACCTCCAGATTAGTATCCCACCATAATTTATCTGAGATACTTCAGGTACAACTGACATAGGTTAATAGTCCAATCCAGGTCATAGCCTGCTACAGGTCCCCATCCATGACCCTAGACTCTCAATGCACATTCCTCAGCACCCTGGAATCTATCAAGGTCCAACCCAACACTCTCATATTAGGATACTTCAGCTACTCCTCCATCAACTGGGAAAGATACTCAAGCACCAATACACTGGCCCAATGCTTCCTGGAATTCATCAGTTCCAATGCTCTGGACCAGCTCATTCTGACACCCAGTAGAGGAAGCAACATCCTTGACCTGTGTTGATTGCTGACATATGGGACCATTGCTTGACAACAGTAGTCAATCCCTACCTGGTCAGATCCAACCATAAAGTAATCACCATGGAAATTCACATCTCACCCCCCCCCCGCCCCCGCAAAAGTACGCACCTTGAAAAACATCTTCAAAGCTGACTGGACTCCTAAAAACAGAGGTGGCTAACTTCACAACACCCATGCCAATGGAAAATACCTGCATGACTGCCAAATCATACAGAAATGAACTTTACAAACATGTACATCAATGCATGGAACTAGCCATACCCAACAGAACCAAGACACACTCCTCCAAACACTGGAGGCCAATCTGGTGGTCCCTGCCATTAATAACCTGTACAACAGAATGAACAAACTGTTGCAGATAAAGGTGGAGTCCCAAGACTGGGAAAACTCCCTTAATAGCCTCAACAACTTTAGATCCCTCATGAAATAATCTAAGGCCAGCTATGATGGCAGAATTGCTGCAGACACTGACAACAATCACAAAGCCTTTGATAGTTATATCAAGAACCTCTACAGCAATACCCAAAAGTGCTCTAAGTTAATGCACAATGTTACTTCCTATACTGAGCCAACAGATATTGCCAACATTCTTGCCAACATATTCAGTGCCAGAAATCAAAATAAAAAAACAAAACACTGTGTCAGTAAGAAGAATTTAATACAATCTAAGCCAGTAGTAAGCGCTTTCATCTCTTGTGCTAGAGACTTCTTCAGATTAGTCTGTTTTTTATTTTGATTTCTGAGTTATTTGCTTGCTGCTGCTTTTGGACTGGAATATTCAATGCCAGCTTTAACCCTCCCCCCAGAACAACCAGAATGCCAGAAGAATGGGAGGCGCCCAGGATTACTGCCGCCAAGGTTAAATCTGCATTATCCATAGGCAAGGTTACAGCTCCCATGGGACCCAAAATTATCCCAGGCTGTGTTCTACATGAACTACAAAGATACCTGGGACCACATCTGTTTGCCCTGTTCAGTCACAGCCTCATCTCAGGCTTTGTCCCTCCCAAATGATGCACTGCTACAGTCATCATTCTCCATAAAGGGGTAGTGACTACAGACCCTGGGAATTATCAGTCCATTAGCTTGACAAATCTGATATGTACAGCTATGGAGCACATCATCAGGGACCTGATTAACAAACATATAGGTAATCTCCTAACTCTGGACCCTGCACAGTTTGGATTTGTGAAAGGGAGATCATGCCTGCTCAACCTGGTTGGCTTCTTTGAGTCAGTCACCAGGGCTGTGTATGACATTAAGGCACTGCACTGCATACAGCCTACACCAATCTGGCCAAGGCTCTTGATACCATTGCTCAGTCAGGAATTATTGCTGAACCCACCAAACTAGGCACCAACCCCTATATCAGTAGCGGGGTTGAAAATTGGCTCACAGATAGAACACACAGTGTAAAAATAGTGAGCTCCAAGTCAGAATGCCAACCAGTCACAAGTGCAGTCCCACAGGGATCAGTCCTGGGTATTCTCCTGTTCAGCATCTACTTCTCAGGAGTCCAGGCCAACACAAAGGAACTCTGGCTGACCAAGTTCACAGATGACTGCAAGCTAGGAGCCATCATTAACTCCACAAGTGATGCAGACATCCTACAGAAAGGCCTCACTGAGACCACTGACTGGTGTGGAAACCATGGTCTGGAACTTAACACCTGCGCGTAAGGAGTTGCACGGCAAAAGGAATTGTCAAGTAATAGAAATAAGCCAGCAACTGGTGGACAGTTCGTAATGGTAGTTTATTTATAAGCTACCAGAAATGCATATAAGCTCATAAACATACCGGTTTCGGCCCAAATACAATATGGCCTTCTTCAGTGTATAGATCTATACACTGAAGAAGGCCATATTGTATTTGGGCCGAAACCGGTATGTTTATGAGCTTATATGCATTTCTGGTAGCTTATAAATAAACTACCATTACGAACTGTCCACCAGTTGCTGGCTTATTTCTATTACTGGAACTTAACACCACAACATGCATCATCAGCCCCTTTGGTAAAAACTCAGTTCCCACTAAGTATCACATTGATGGGAGCCCACTGAAAACTGTAGGGGTTATAAGAGATCTGGGGACACAGGTTGACAGCAACCTCTCCTTTAACCACCACATTGACACTGTAGTTAGGAAATCCTTATATGTGGCACATCTCATTACCAATGGTTTTGCATCCAGGAAGAAAGAGGTCATCATCTCTGTGTACTCTTCCCTCTTTAGACAAATCATCAAGTATAATGGCCCATTTGGCATGTGCCTCACTAGATACCTGCAACAGCTGGAGAGGCCACAGAAGTATCTCACAAAGAGGATCCTAGGCATTAAACACGTCTGACACAGACAAACTCAAAAGACTCCAGCTATACTCTGTCTCATATCACCTATTTAGAGGCAATCTCTGCTTGACTTGCAAAGCCATGTCTGACCCAGCTCTTTTAGAAATGCTACATCTAAAGATATCCCAATCCCTCTGCACCACACACTGCAGGGACCTCGACCTTATTACCACAATCAACACAACATGCTGGAGGGACAGGTTCCTCACCCAGAGACTGCACATGCCCTGGAATAGACTTCCCATACATGTCAAGTAAAGCACCTAGATGAACCTGTTCCAGAGAAATCTTGATGACTGGATGGGTAATAGACAAACACCCCAGGGATCCCTCCAGTGGCTCTACATGATGGAGGCACTGGGAACGAATGTTGGGTGGCACAGTGGCAGGGCACTTCTATGGGCTAGGCTTTTAAAGGCTCCAGGGCTATTAGCCTAGTACACACCTATGAACCTATAAGGGGAGTGACATCAGCATGACTGATAAAGTAGGCCAGTGGGTGGGAAACTTAGCAAAATACTTCTTCTTACAAACATACACACTTTCACACAAACACACACTTGCCAGATCTGAGAGTAGAACTCCTGCCTATCTAGTTTTTTTGTATTATAGTGTTATACAGTTATCGCACGTGCTACAGAGCTTACTGGGCTGACAATTGGGCAACGGTGCTGATAAGGGGAATGACAGCAGGACTGATAAAGTAGGGCAGTGGATGAGTAACTTATCAAAATACGTCTTCTTATGAACATACACACACATACACCCACACACACATTTGCTAGATCTGAGAGTAGACCCCCTGACTATCTAGTTTTTTTGTACTATATTGTTATACAGTTATCACATGTGCTACAGAGCTTACTTGGCTGATAATTGGCCAAATGTGCTGATAAGGGGAATGGCATCAGCAGGACTGATAAAGTAGGGCAGTGGATGGGAAACTTATCAAAATACTTCTTCCTGCAAACATACACACACATTTTCCAGATCTGAGAGTAGAACCCCCACCTATCTAATTATTTGTACTATGGTGTTATACAGTTATTACATGTGCTACAGAGCTTACTGGGCTGATAACTGGCCAAAGGTGCTGATAATGGCAATGACATCAACAGGACTGATAAAGTAGGGCAGTGCGTGGGAGACTTATCAAAATACTTCTTCTTACAAACATATGCACACACTTATTTGCCAGATCTGACAGTAGAACCCCTGGCTGGCTAGTGATTTGTACTGTAGTGTTACATGGTTACCACACACACTACAGAGCTTACTGGGCTGACAACTAGCCAAAGGTGCTGATAAGTGGAATGACATCACCAGGAGTGATAAAGTAGGGCAGTGGGTGGGAGACTTATCAAAATACTTCTTCTTACAAAGGTACACCACACTCATTTACCAGATCTGAGATTAGAACCCCTGTCTAGCTAATGATTTGTACTCTACTGTTACACATTTATCACACATGCTACAGAGCTTACTGGCCTGACAACTGGTCAAAGGTGCAAATAAGGGGAATGACATCAGCAGGACTGATAAAGTGTGGCACTGGGAAGTGTTCTGAGAATCGAATGGGTGAACGTCTTGCTGTGAGGCAACAACGCTACCACTGCACCACCGCGGCTGTCCCATATAATTGAAGAGTGATGTTACAAAATAATGATAGACATTACTGTTTCAGACTGCATAACCTTCAGACAATTCTTGCTACTGCAAATCCCTCACTCTACCAACTTTCTCAGTATGTAAGGGCAATATTTAGAACACATGCCTATCATTGTGCCTTTGTTCCACTTTTATTTCTACCCTTGTCCAGAAATCTTGCTGGTAGAGGTTGGGAGTTATGGGTGTGGGTACAGAGTGCATTCAGCTGTGCAGGCATGTCCATTATATGTAAGAGCAAACATAAGAAAAAAGGATTATTGAGAATAACTACTGGCAACAGTATCAAAAAGCACTTGTATTCACAAAAGCCTTGGCACCTCAGCTACACATCCTTCAATATGTCACTAATATGTGTAGCATATTCCACATAGTACTGTGACCTCCAGGTATGTCAGTGGCAGAACAGTGGGTGTCACTGACATGCATAACAGTTGGAACTGCAGTTATCTGCACATGGTCCTGTCAAAGACAATGCTGTACCTAGGGCACTACAAGACAACTGCCAGGAGAGCATGCTGGCCAGATCCAGACGGTATTAACCACACATACACATAACTCATTGACCCCTGCATATTGTGGACAGGCAACATGTTTTCATGTGTACTGGTACAACCCTGCCAATGTGTGCTATGCTGCTATTTCCCTGCAAACATACATGCTACTGTATTTGTGTGGGTATATGGGGGGGCACAACTGTTTTGATTCCATTTACCATACTATTGTGCCCTGTCTTGGGTACTAAGGGCATATCAGAAGGAGTACAGGTCAGATTGTAATGGCATACATTTGAGTTTCAGACTTCTTACCCTTCATAGCCTTACTGCAACTGCGGGTTCTGCTGTACTATCACTGTGTGTTTGTAGGGGGTAATTCAACATTTCCACCATTTGTGTGCCTTTACCAGACATTTCTCTCTGGTTTTCTGCAGCTGACTTGCTGTGTGGGTGTGAGGGATGGGTATGGGACACCCACACTTACATCCATGACTGTGATCTATGACCCCCCCCCCCATTAGTTGTCCCTACACATATACTGCAGTGGGATTTGCCACCTTGGGTACTACTGCATAGTGTGTGGAGGCCAGTTTCTAGCCGTCATTTCCTGGTGTCCCACATAGCTGTCAGGTGTGTGCTGCTATCCCAGTAGGCCACATCATTCCCTTGCATGTGTGCAGCATTACCATAGATATGCTAGCAAAACATATTAATCCATTCATTGATTGTTAAGAAGACTAACCTTGTGCTTGCAGCAGTCATAAGGACAGTGCTTGAGGGCCGCCTATGTTGGATACACACAGTACACTGCCTATACATGGTAATTTGCAGGTAATGTGATGCGTGTGCCATCCATTTTACTGTGTGTGTGAGTCAGAGAGAGGTGTCAGTCCCTGGGGTCCCTACAGTGTCAGTGTGTGTGATATGCATTGCCTCTTTGCCAAGGCCTCAGCATGCTGGGTACTCCTCCATCTGCATACAGGAGCAGGCTCAGGGGCCTCCTCCTGTTAGTCCCTCTGTGCCTGTGGGGACCTTGGCAATGGTGGAGTGCTGTGTGGCCCTTCCCTGTTCTGTTCCTGCTGCAGCTGTTTCTGCAGGAACATATTGTGTAGCATAGCACATACAATGAACATATGTGCACACGTGTCTGGAGAGTACTGCAAGGCTGTACCAGAAATGTCAAGGCAGTGAAACCATGACTTGAGCATCCCAAACACATGCTCTATAATGATCCTAGTTTGTGCGTGTGTCTCATTATGGCATTTCTGTGTGGGTGTGTGTGCATTTCTGATGGGTGTCATCATCCACGTCTCCAGTGCATAGCCAGCATCCCCACCAGATGCCATATGGGATGCCCCCACTGGCAAATGCCTGGTACAGCTGTGATGAATGCCAGATGGTGGAGTCATGATAGCTTCCAGGGCTGCCAGCACACACATTCATGATAATGCCCTGGGCATTGCACAGGGCCTGGCAGTTGATGGAGGGGACGCCCTTGAGGTTTATATAAATCCTACCCTATCCACAGGGTGGTGCTTTGATGTGGATATGAGTGCAGTCTATGGCACCCAGTACCTCCGGTTATTCTGCTACACAGTGGAAGAGATGCATATTGCTGGTCCTCTCCTCATGGGTGTTGGGAAAGTAGATGCTCTCACCGGCATGTGGTAGCATGGCATCCAGGAACTGGTGGAGTACCCTGGAGGCAGATGCCTGTGAGACCCCCATGATGCCCCTAGTAGGTCTTTGAAAAGTACCTGTAACTAGTATTCTTAATGCTACACATACCTTGGTATCCACTGGGATGGGCTTCCCTCTGATGGTTCTGGGCCTGAGTTGAGGCCGGCACAGGTCAATGATTTGTCGAAGGATGTCTCAGTCCACCCTGTACCACTCTACTATCCCCAGATCATGTAGCCCCTGATAGGTAACCCTGGGCCTGAACACTCTTCTCCTCCTCCTGAGTCTGGGATGGTTGTCAGCATTACCCTCTTCACTGCCCTCAGCCTCTAGCACATACTGGTGTATCAAAGCAAGAGCAGCCAACAACATTTTTGTTAGTTTTGTCAGTTAAAAATCCCTCATGTGTATACACCTATGGTGTAGAGTTTGTGGGAAAAAATAGACTGTAAGGTGTTTCCATTATTTATACTGTTGTGCTGCTGATACTGCCTGTGTGATTGGCTGACTATGATACATTCCATCTGCTTGCTATTTTATTTGTGTTTGATTGCTTTTATTCTGCTATTTCCCTTTTTTCCATTCCTATTTCCTCCCCTTTTAAGCCCTGAGGCACAACATGCAAACCCGGTGTTCAGACAAAAACAGTCCTGCTATTTACGTTTTTTTTTTTTTGTTTGTGTTTTGTTTTGGACTGGGTGTGCTTCACGCAAACCCATTTAGCTAATGTAAACAATAAGAAATGGTGCTCCTCTGGGACTGAACATGCTCCTCAGTTCATGGAATAAGACAATACAGCCTCAGACACACCCCCTTGCTTAGCTGTGCTTAGCTAAGCTTATCTCTGCACCTTAGGGCTACAATGTGCTTACAACATGCCTTACACACCCCCTTTTCATGTCTGTTGCTCCTCCTAGTTACACCATCATGCTAGAGCACCTACACGGTTAGGTGCAGTTTGGGACTTTGAAGATTTCTGTGATTCAGTAAATTTCCCTTCATTTGCATACCCCACTGCCTTAGTCCATAGTTACTGCATTTACACAGAGGCCTTCCCCTTGACAACCACTGTTCCCTGGTATTGGTTTCATTCTGCATGCCATTGACTGTAATGGCAAAATGCAGATTTCCCTTAAAAGTGAGTTTTCACCTTTTTTCTTTAAATTTTCCACCTGATCCTGTTTGCATGCCGCTCCCTATGCATAAACATCCGAGATCGGCCAAAAACTAAAAAGTTTGATTTTTATAAAAAAAGAAAAAAAAAAAGTTTTCCATGCCAATGGCCATATATTTGGCCATTGGCATGCCTATCCACTGTAATACATGCTTTTTGTAAGAGCTGCCATGCCTCCATTTTGTTGTTTGCAGAAATGTATTCAGTTAGTAACTGAATACATTTCTGCAAATAACACTGTTCCTGCACGTAAACCTGGCTGCTTGGTGAATCATTAATTCACTTCATTTGCATGTTTTTTACCAGCAAATGAGATAATTAGCATTTGGCAGCCATATCTGTGCAGGAACAGTGTAGGCACGCTTGTGCACGTCATATCAGCTGTTTGCTGGCTTGCTCGGTGGCCATATTCCGTGCAGGAATGGCTACACTGTTCCTGCACAGAAAAATTTGCTTCCTGAATCCCGGGGTATATGTTTGACATATTAAAAATATGAATAAGCTATGATATTTACTCGATTGTTACTACTTTCCCTCAAAGCTCAGTGCTCTTAAATTAATAGAAAATATGAATATCTGTAAAATAGAGAAATTAAATACCCACTCACTTCCAAAATAGTTTACTCACCGGAAAAGCGTAGATTACCACTTTTGTAACATAGCACCTCTTTCTCTTCACAATCACACTCTTCTGCAATGCAATGAAAATGTATCTAATGTGACAATAACAAAACATAAAACAGCAAAATAACTGTTAACACAATAGTCTAAATCTACTAATACATTACAAAAATTGTGCCTCTAAACTTTATTGTCTTACCACTTTTATTTACCATTCTATATAGCTCAGATCAAGTATTCAATTACAACTCACATCTCAACAAACCATTTTTTATCACATGCAAACCCAGTGTCTAAAAACTCACTCTCCTAACAAAATAAACATTACCAATTCCTTACACAAGACACTTTACCTATAATCTTGTCAACCAACTGAATTCACTATTAAAATAAACTCCAATTTAAGTCACTTAGTGTGCACATTTTCAACATAAATCTCAAACACGTCATACTGGGCTTGCTCATCTTCCTTAATGATAACGTTGAACCAAATCCTGGGCCTATACTGTCCCACTGACAAGTCACCAGTATCCCTGCAGCATGTACAGCAAAGTCTGTTATCACCTTCAGGGTAATCTGAACAGAGGACAAGAAAAACAAATTTGACCAACTATATGCTTGGCTTTAACAGCCATGAATTTTTGAAACATGGTTTAAACAGGAATCTCTTTTCCTAAATAATCAACCAAACTGAACAAATTCTAATTGGTCAAGGCTCTGAATTGATAAATTATGTTCCCTGTCAAAAAGCAGCATTCTCACTGCTCCATAATTGCCCTTCTACTGCTAATGAATTTTCACCCATATGGAGTATAACCATTACCTTAAACAATGTTCACATTATCAGTACTGATATTATTTACTATCTGCCACCAGTAACACCAATTTCAATACCCTTCTAAAAAATGTAGCCATATGTCTACAAAAACTTTAATGCTAGTATAATGGAGACCTTAGTATTAGCTTCCAGCAACTATGTCAATCTGACTTCATCAGCAACCTCACTAATCTTAGCCTGCTCCAACTATCAGACCAAATAGTAATTCTAAATTATTCCCTAACTGACATAATAATGCAAACAGACCATCAAAACTGGATAA